>NW_024581038.1:185647-241233 GCF_017639235.1 Corvus kubaryi
GGTAAAAAAAGGCATTTGGGGAGATAAAGGGGATTTGGGGGAAAAAAAGGGGGATTTGGGTGAAAAAAGGGGGAATCTGGGGGAAAATGGAGAATTTGGCATAAAAAAGGATACTTCGGGGGGAAAAATAAAGACTTTGGTGGGAGAAAGATAATTAGAACAGAAAAAAAGGGGAATATGAGGGAATTTGGTGATGAAAAGGATTTTTTGAGGGAATTTGGGGGTGAAAAGTATTCCTTGAGTGGTTGCCCACCTTGACCTTTCGTGGATGCTCCTGGCTCATGCTGATGACACTCCCATAGACCTCCAGGTTGACGGTCTTGGTGAAGGACACAGCACGGCTGCCGCGGTGGTTGTTTTCCACGGTGACATTGAAGGGCACCAGTGTGGGCTTGGGGGTGCAGAGGGCGGCAAACTGGTAGATGCAGGAGCCTTGGAAGTCAAACCTCACCCCATCAAATGTGGTGTAGTGCGGGTCACCCGTCCCGATGCAGGTGTAGTGCTTGTTGGGTGTACACTTGGCGATGCCATTAACCATGACACATTTCTCATGGGATCTACATCCCCCTGGCTTACAAGTCACTGTCCCTGAACCCTCACACCGACACCGCTTCCGGCAGCTCCCATCTTCCCAAAATTCCTCATGGAGCTTGTAGGAGCGATTGTTGTGGAAACAAGAAGAGGCAGTGGTGCTGGGGTTTTTGGTTGCCTTGATGCCTACAAGGGATTTAAGAGTCTGTGAGACACCATACAGGGATGGTCCTCAGGAAAGCCCTAGTGCAATTCCATGTGTTGTGGACACCTGAAGTCAAATCAGGGAGGTTAGGAGTGTTTTAGGGAGAACCAACTAATGCAAGCCTTCCCTGTAAGGGAGGTGTTGGTTACATTGACACCTAAAACAAACTGGACACCCCACAGGGACAACCCTCAGGAAAAATCTCAGCATAATTCCCTCGTTTTTGGGGAGCTGGAGTGAGATCAGGTAGATTTTGGGGTGGTTCCTTCCCCATTCGTTATGTTGATACCTACAAGGTTTGTGGAGTTCATGAGACACCAAGAAGGGATAGCCTCCAGGAAAATGCTGGTATAATTCCATGTGTTATGGACACCTGGGGTCAGATCAAGTAGATAGGTGGATTTTGGGATGTTTCGGGGTGAAAAGACACATTGATTGTGTTGATGTCTACAACCATTGCTATAGGCCAATACCCACAGCTGAGTATTTTCTCCCTACCCCAAGACCCTTGCAGATTCCCCCCATGAACTCACCACAGCCCTCTGTGCCCTGTGCAGTCTCCTGGCCTCTACAATCTTCCTGGCATGAGGGATCTCTCCAACTTTCTGCCCAATCCTCACCACCTTCACCAGGAATACCATTGGGAACCATTGCTTCATCATCTGTATCCTCATTGAAGTTGCCACAGAGGCCACAGCTGGCCCCAAAATAGCTGCTGGGCACTGCCACCATGATAACCTGGTCCTCATCATAGGTCATCTGCAGCCCAAAATCTGTCTGGAGGATGGTCCGACCATCATTCTGGAAAATCTGGATTTTTCCCTCTTCCAGGCTGGCTGGAAGATCAGTTGGTTTGTTGTTAACCTTGTGGGGAGGGGAGGATGTGGAGGAGGAGGGTTAAAACTCAGCAGGTGGTTTCCAACGACATAAAAACCACATAGATACAAACAGAGGGAGAAATTATTTTGTGAATGATCAGTTTGCATTACAAATCAGAATTTTTGCCCTAATTCCTGGACATTCACACCAAGAAAAGCTCAAACCCCGAATTGGAACCATTTTCTCTATCTTCTGAGCTAATTTTGTTTGTACAGAGACCAAGTTTGGAAGAAATCACATCCCACCTGGAAAATTGATTGGGAATGGAAAAAATTCCCCAAATTCCATAGGTGTGGCACTTCTACTTCCTTTTTAATGCCAACATCAACACTGCAATGATTTATCCTCTTCCACCTTTTTTGGTGTTTTTCCTCATTTTTTGAAGGTCAAACTCACCCATAAATTTTAATCCACTTGGAACAAATGGTTTTATTGGGAACAATAGCTCCGATACCTGGGGAAACTCACCTGGATGGCCCTGTCCTCACCAGCACGGATGGAGACATTGTAGGCATAGATGTAGACATTGGCCAATGGATCCTCGGAGCGATCCTGGCTCCGTTGCTCCTCCACGGCGAAGTGCTGCAGGGTAGGGTCGTTCCCACAATACCTGGCCAGGGTGTACTTGCATCCACCACGGGTGGACACAGATGCCCCATCAAAGGTGTGGTACTGCAGGGATGGGGAGCCTGTGCAGGTGCCCAGGTAGTCGTGGCGGCAGGTGGGCGCACCCTTGTCCAGGTGACAGCTCTCCTTGGGGCGGCAATGCACCTGCTGGCAGGGGTCTGTGGGTTTATTAGTGACAGGGGATTAAATTATATTAATTGATTATATTATTGATATGTCTATGTTTATATATTTTGCATTTTTTAATGTCTGATTTGTAATTACACTTACGTTTTTCTGTATTATTTTTAAGTATCTATATATTATTTCTATATTTGTTTAGATAAGAATTATTTATCCACGTATTGCTTATGTATTTCTATCTTACAGAATTATTCAAAATATAATAAATGTATACAATTCTAAATAATGTATAAATATAAATTTATCACAGACATGTTATTTTATATACATTTATCTCCAATATTTAGATATTTATATTTATTATATGTTTATATTTTAGATAGCGATTTTTATGTATTATCTATGTATTTCTCCATTGATTCTTATTTATTTATTTAATACATTACATTTAGTTTTTTACTATTTTTCCTATATGTTTGTACATTAGTATTTTCTTAAAATGTTACTATTATATTATATAATATTATATAGTATCATATAAGATATATTACTAAAATATAATATTATTATGTAATACTATTATTTTTTATTTAATTGTTTTTTGTCATGTGGATGATTACATGTATTTAAGTATAATTATTATAACTATCTGTTATTGATATCTCTATAATTCTAGATCATTTATTGATATCAAAGTCCACCTCCACTCACCACTGTCACAAGCTCCCTCTGCTCCATAGCGCTTCCCCTCTCCCATCCCGACGTTCCACACCCCAAATGCCGCTGTCTCATGCGCCACATGATGGATTCCAAATCCGCTTCCTAAATTTATCCCAATCCATGAATATTCTGTCCCAGGGATCGGCTCCCACGCCACACTCCCTAACGGCCTCTGGTTCAGCAGTATTCCAGAAGTTTCTGCTGTCTTGGCCACCAGCAGGATGCGGTTGTCATACCCCTCCAGCGCAACGACACTGTAGGAGTTGCAGTAACCGGTGATGTCTGGGATGTTGACAAAAAATGGCTCAAAGGTCACTGCACCGCTATTGCTGCCACTGCCCAACAGAAAAACCTGGACACCAGCTTCAGAAGTGAGGAACAAGCCCAGCGGGGATTGGGTGCCATAGAGCAGCGCATGGTTGGGTTGTATCTCTCGCGTGGTCTCAGTGCGCTCACCATGACCCGTGACACGTGTTGGTTGGGCAGCAGTGATGTAGACAAGGTTGGATTGTCCCCGGAAGGGCACTGGTGGCACAAGGAAGGATTTTCCCCATTGGCTGATCGGGTGGAGCTGTTCCACGACATGATCACAGCGGCTCAACCTGCCCACACAGGTGAGACCGCTGAAGATGGCCACGGGCCTCTGTGCCACCACCCGTGTTCCGGAAAGATCGGCTGCACTCTGGATCTGCGCTGCTTGGAAAGGCTCCAGGGGGATGGTGAGGGTGGAGCCACGTCGGTGCAGCCGTCCACGGAAGGTGACATCAGTGTTGAGATGAATGTTGACTGTGGTGGGTTGATCCCAAGCGGCCACCACAAACTGGGCATAGCGGGTGGGGCCGGGGTTGGGAGTGACCACGTGGTATTCCGTCCCCCACCTGTGGACTGGGATAATGACAGCAGAGTCAGCTGCTGTGGGTTTGTCGTTGACCATCACTGCGGTGACGGCAGCAGTGGTCTTCACCACCACGGCATTTTCAAAAATTTGGCTTCCCATCATCTCTGCTTGGGGTGGGATCTTCACCAGGACTGGTTGGTTGGCAGCTGCCTGCACCGTCATCCGTAATCCAGGTCTCTTCATGGAGATGGTGGCAGTGGTGGACGGGGAGGGCCCAGTGAGAAGGAGGAGGCGGAAGTCGCTACGAAGGGTACGTTGGTCACCATTCTGCAGAAAGGCCACCAGGAACTCATCACCCAGGTGAGGTGGTGACATCTCAGAGGTGATGCTGGGAGCATGGAGGAGAGCTGGGGGGGAGAAGGAGAGGAGTGGATAATTTGATATATTATTGATTTGATGGAGATTTGATTGATTTGATGGATTACTGGTTTGATGGACAATTGATTTCATGGATCACTGATTGATGGATTATTGATTTCGTGGACTACTGATTCAACAACTTGATCAATTTGATGGATTATCGATTCAATAGATTATTAAATTGATGGCTCAATGATTAGATAAATTATTGGTTTGATGGACTTTCAATCTGATTGACCTTTGATTTCATTTGCTAGACCATCAATTTGATGGAACATTGATTTCATGTATTATTGATTCAATAGATTATTGAGCCAATGGACTTTTGAGTCAATGGATTAATAAATTAATGGACTTTTTAGTGGGCAGACTATTGATTTGATGGAGTGTTAATTTCATGGATCATTGATTTTGATTTGCCAGTTTATTAATTTTACGGACTATCGATTTGATTTGATGGGATATTATTTTGGAGAAAAATATTTAAATTAGCATTGATCTGATGGATTATTGATTTAATAGGTTATGGATTTGATGTACTTGATTGATTTTATGGACTTTTAATTTGTTAGATCACTGATTTGATGGAGTGTTAATTTGATCAGTGATTTGATGAATTTTTCATACACTCATTCTCCAGTTGGGAGAGTAAAGTCCTTTGATCTGAACAAATATTTAATGAATTAGAATAATCTGTTGGATCATCATTCACAGAAACAAACCCTTTGAACAATCGTGAATTTGATGAAATCCCAGTTAATTCCCTGGGCAAAAGATGGAGATTTTGGGCTGGGAAATCCTTGTTTTGGGCTAGAAAACCCTTATTTTGAGGAAACTCATGATTTCAGGGGAATTTTAGAGCTTTTAGGGCATTTCCTCACCCTGCTTCAACTTACCCCAGAACATAACAATCCAGAACCATCTCAGTACATCAGCTTTTCCCAGGCTGCTGTCCATGATGCTCTGGGTGCAAAAGGTAAGAAAACAGTCAAATCCTCATATTTTTTAAATCTCACTAGAATTTTCCCAAAATTCACCATTTCTTGACATATAATTTACACAAATCCCCAAAATATGTGGGTTTCAGCCTTGCACTCATCCCAAAAATCAATGGTTTATCAAATGTGTCCCTAATATCTGTTCTTCTCACTCAAGCTGTCCTCAAATTCACTATTTTAATTGCACTTACTCAAAAATCTGAATTTTAGTGTACTTGACCCCTAAATTGGCTTTTGAGGGGCATTTTCATCATCTCCTGAAGAAGAGTGGGCAACCTCCTGTCCTCATCATTTCCCCCACCAGCCAAGGTACCTTTGCATCTCCTTTCCCTTTCCCTCTTTTTTTCTTTCCCCCTTCCTCCCTTTTCCTTTTTTCTCTTTCTATGTTTTTGTAATTTCCTCTTTTCCCCTTGTTTTACCCATTCTCTTCTTTCTTTTGCTTAATTTTTCCATTTTCTCCTCTTTTCCCTAAATCCCCTTTTTCCATCCAAATCTCCTTTTGGCTTTTTCATTTCTTCATCTTTTTTCCCTTTTCTACCCCTTTTCCCCCTTTTTACTCCTTACCTCCCCTTTTTTTTCCTTTTCTTCCACTTTTAAAATCTCCTACCTTTTTATCCTTTCATCCCCTTATCCCTTTTTTTCCTCCACTTTCTGCATTTTTCTTTTTTCCTTCCTCCCTGGCTTCCTTTTCCTCCCTCTTTCTCCCTTGTCTCACTCTTTTCCCCCTTTCTGGTATTTCCCCCTATTTCCTCCCTTCTTTCCCTAGTTTTCATTTCCTCGCCTTTTTTTTTTCTCATTTTTTTCCCTTTTATCCCTTTCCCCTATTTTTTCTCCTCTCTTCTTTCCCCAATTTCCCTTTCCTCCTTATTTTTTACTTTTCTTCTCTCTTCTTCCTTTCCTTCCTCCCCTCACCCCCCCTTGTTCCATTCCATTCCCCTATCCTGCCTTTTTCTCCCCAGAATCCCTTCACAAACCTTCCAATCCCGATGCTCCCAGGACCAGACCCAGGGCTGGGGGGGGGGGGAGAGGAGGGGGAGTTTGAGGAGTTTTCAGGTAGATTTTCCCACTTTGGAGTCTTTCCTGCAAAAAAATTTATCATTTACCAGATCGACTTTTGCCCTTACCTGCCTTCGGCCCTGTTTGATCCCCAGCTTAGGTCCGTATCCCCAAAGAGCTCCGTTTTATCCCCAAATCTGTGAAGAAAACACAATCCCAGGACAGCAGATCTGGCTCCTCCCTCAATTATTTTATAATTTTGGCAGAAAAAGGGGAAAGAAAATGACTAATCCAGGCATCCCCAGGGGACAACCCCACCCAATGACGTGAGATAATTTTTGGCCAGAAAAGGTGAAAACAGAGAGAAAAACAGGGTGGTTTTTTCTAAAACTGATGTAAAAATTTGGCATTACCAGATATTGAGGTTTTTCTGCCCAATGAAGTTTAAATTATTCTGCAGTAACAAGAAGGTGAGGGAGTAAAAAATGGTAATTTTTTGAGAAATAGAGGGTGTTATTGGGGTAAAAAAGGAGGGAAAAGGGAAATAAGGGAGGGCGAGGGAGGGATTTTTAAAAAATTGCATTTTGTGGGTTGAGGAATTGATGGGATCAATGGTGGCCAATGTCATGAGGTGAAACAAGGGGAAGTGCCAGGTCCTGCCCTTGGGTCACAACAACCCCCTGCAGCTCCAGGCTGGGCCACAGTGGTTGGGAAGCTGCTCATTGGGAAAGGCCCTGGGGATGCTGGTGACGGCAGCTGAACATGAGCCCAGGTGTTCCCAGGTGGCCAAGAAGGCCAATGGCACCTGGGCTGTCCCAGCCAGGGTGTGGCAGCAGGACCAGGGCAGTGACCGTCCCTCTGGACGGTGCTGGCACTCCTGAGGCCACACCTTGAATCCTGGGGGCAACTCTGGGCCCCTCATGACAAGAAGGACATTGAGTGGCACCAGCCACTCAATGTCTGGAGCATGTCCAGAGAAAGGATCAGAGCTGGGGAAGAGTCTGGATCACCAGGAGCAGCTGAGGGAGTTGGGGGGAGCTCAGCCTGGAGAAAAGGATGATTATGGATGACTTTATCACTCTCTACAGCTACCTGGAAAGGAGGTTGTAGCCAGGTGGGAATGAATCTTTTGTGCCAGGCAATCAGCAGCAAGACAAGAGGAAATGGTCTCAAGCTGCGCCAGGAGAGGTTCAGGCTGGACATCAGGAGGAATTTCTTCACAGAAAGTGTGATTGGGCACTGAAATGGTCTGCCCAGGGATGTGGTAGAGTCGCCATCCCTGGAGTGTTCAAGAAACATCTGGATGTGGCAGTCAGTGCTGTGGTCTGTTTGACATGGAGTGTTCAGTCAGAGGTTGGATTTGAGGATCTTGGAGTTCTCATCCAGCCTTAATGATCCTGTGATTCTGTGAGTAGGGGTCAAGGGTGGGGAGGGGTAAAGTTGTGTCTTGTGATGTCCGAGCGTGTTTTAGATGTAATATTTTAGGGGGGGTGGATGTGTGCCAAATTATATGTTGTGGGTTGTGTCTGTTGTGCACACGGGTGCCATGTGCATGTAACTTCATACTGTGAAAGAGCCCAGAAATTAACACCCAAAAAGGCAAAATTGGATGAATTCAGTCACATTTCACCCCAAAACCCCTCAGACCTCCTGTAACTGTTGGAACACTGACAGTGACAGTGAGATGAGTGTGATAACATCACCAGAGGTACCATGACAATGACAAGGATATGGACACCGCAATGTCTTGGCTGCAATTTTATTACTCTGGTAGAAGTTGACATAACTTTGACCTTCGCAGTAACTTCCTCGGTGACAACGGTGGCAGTACTGATGTCCCTCTGCCCCACTCCTCTCAATTCACCTAGAAGAGACAGCAGCAGCCCAAGAGGAAGAACCCCTTTCTGCCCAAATCCCCAATATCCTCAAAAAATCCCAATATTGCCCCAAAAAATCCAAATTTTCCTCACAAATTATCTCAGAAAATCCCCACCATTCCCCAACAAACTCCCAATTGTTCCTAAAATTCCCATTCTCAAATTCCTAATTTGCCTCAAAATTCTCAATATACCAACCAAGATTCCTACTGTTCCCCCCAAATACCCAATTTTACAAAAGAAATCCCCAGTCTTCCCCTAAATTCACAACAACCCTCCCACAATCACAAATTATCCCCCCAAATCCCCACTTTTCCCCCCTCACCCCTGAATTTACTCCCCAAATTCCCAGTTTTCCTTAACATTTCCAATTTTCCACCCTGACAGATTTCGCCCTTTCCTCAAAATTCCAAATTTTCTCCCCTAAAAGCCCAACTTACAACCAGCAGTCATTGTTCAGCTTGGCGGGGTCCACACCTGTCACCTGGAAGTCGTCCACTCGAAAGACCCAGCGTCCTGGGACCTTGACATTGGAGGTGGTGGTAATGTTGATGATGGCATCGGTTTGGGATCCGGGAATGTTGTAGAAATTGGTGTCATCACCGCTGTTGAATCCCGCCTGGAAAATTGGGGGAGAATCTACGTGGGCCAACCCTACCCAAAGGGGTGGTGGGCCCCCCAAATGATGTTAGGATGTGAACATATTTGGTGTCTTCCAGAAATGATATGGACCAATCCATGACTTTCACTATCATGATCATGATCTCCAGAAGAAGGGTGGCCAATCTCCTGTCTTCATCATCATCATCATCATAATTATCACTATTATCATTACTGTCTCCAATAGCTGGGATGGGCCAACCTCTTACCTTCATCATCATCATCATCATCTCCAGAAGATGGGAAAGGACAACTTGACCTCCCCAAAAATGTTGTGGGCCCTTCCTGGACCTTCATCATGACCATGATCATCATCATCCCCAGGAAATGGGATGGGCCAATCCCTGACCTTCATCATCGTCATCCTCAGAAAATGGAATGGGACAACCTCCTCCCCGTCCTCCTCCACCCTCCCCGCCTACATGTGCTGGGGTCCCCCCGAGTCCTGTTTCAGCATCCCCATCACTTGCTGCCCCTGTGGTCCACTGGATGTCCCAGTAGTTGAGGATGATGTAGAACATCTTGGAGTCACTTGTCAGCACAGCCTGGAAGGTGTTGCCCTACGGAAAAGGTCATGGAGTCAAGGATGGGTCATGGGAGTCAAGAATAGGTCATGGAGGTCTAAATAAGTGGGTCACCAAGGCCACCAAGTGGGTCAACAAGAGCCAAGCAGTGACCTTCATGCCCCCTGGACCATGGACCTCACCTTTTGTGAGGTGGAGCCATAGTAGGCCACATGGTCCCAGGTGGCCACCAAGGCCCAGGTGGCAGTGAAGGGGCTTTTGGGGAAGTACTGGGTGATATCCTGGCTGATGTCTGCCAGCAGCGCCGGGTCAGTGGTCTGGCGGTAGAAGATGTCCCCACCCAGCACATTGTCCACGTCCCCCCAGTAGGGAGCTACGAAAGGGTGCCCATCCGCCAGAGGGAAGGGGTCTGGGGTGTATTGTCTGACAGGCTCATCGAAGGAGATCACCCCATTGTTGTTCACCTGGAGGTGACACCAGGAGCGGGTGGGTGCAACACCTTGACTTGTGCTGTGGAGTCCTTGAGATGGACCCTCCAAGCACCCCAAGAACCACCACCCATAGGGACTCCCCAACACCTACCAGCTCCCCAAGATCCATCACCCACAGGACTCCCCCAAGACCCACAAACCATGGGAACCCCCACCCATGTGACCCCCCAACACCCATAGAACCCCTCAAAACCCACCAACCTCCCAAGACACACCACCCCATGGGACCCCATGAACATCAAACATCCATAGAACCCCCAATACCCACAACCCCCAGGACCCTCCTGAGACCCACCACCCACAGGACCCCACAACACTCACCAACCCTCCCAAGATCCACCCTTCCAGGACCCTCGCAAAACCCACCACCCATGTGATCCCACAACACCCACCAACACACCCCAGGATCCACCCCATATGGGACCACCCAAAACCAACTGCCTCAAGACTCACCAGCCATACGACCACAAAGGACCACACCATCACGCACCATTCTCAGGACCCCCCAAGTCCCTCCAACCTCCCCAACAGCGCCAGTCCCCTTAAGATCCCCCCCCCATCTGAAGATGTTTCAGTGTCCAAGAACAAATCCCTCTATGAACTCAAGAAGGGTTGATTTTGGGATTTTGGGGACACACACACACACACACACACAGAGGAAAAATTAAGTAGAAATGGAGGGAAAACTGGGAAAAATGGAGGAAATTCCCAAAAATATGGAACTTGAGGTGACCTACGAAGGCGGTTTGGTAGGATTTGCCGTAGAAGGTAAAGGGAGCAGAGAGGGTGATCTCCTCGGATGTCCCATCATCGTGTTTGGGGTTAGTTTTATCCCCCTGGTGCGGTCCATAGGGATAGAGCAGGGACTCTGTGGGAAAATCAGGATTTGGGAACTGCCCCCAAATTCCCACCCAATGACACGGATTTTGGGGCCAAACCCACCAAATTTGTGGTTCCCATGGTCTTGGTTACCTAAAAATGGATGTGTCTTCTCCTGGGTTTTCATGGTGAAACTGGGGTGGAAGGGAATGACCCCAGTGGAATTACAGGGAGAACACATGGATTTTGGGAGAATAGTGGGAAAATGGTATGATGTGGGTGGGAGAAATTTTGATTTAGGTGGAAGTAATGTTTTTTTGGGGCAAAACCCCCAAAATTCACCTTTTTCAGATGAGGTTTTGGTGTCCACCATGGAACCTGGGGAAAAAATAGGAAGGAAAATGAGTCGATCAATCATTTTCCCAACAGGGATGAAAATGACAACACTTTTTCAGAAACAAACCTTTACCTAAAATCAGGAGGAAGAAAACACTAGTGGGTGACATCCTCGACCCTAAAATAATTGTAAAAAACAGGAAAACTTAAAAAAAACCCACTAAAAACCTAAAAAAATACCCAAAAAACAAGCAAACCAACAATGCTCCCCCAAAACAGACAATGCAGTAAAATGAGGTTTCAGAGGCAAAAAAAATCCACATTAAAACACCAAACACACACTTTTCCCAGGAATTTTGTGTGTGGAGCTGTGTGTATGTGTGGCATTTTAACCATTTCTTTAAAGAATTGAAGAATTTGAAAAGTTGGCTTTTTAATTTAATTCATTTTAGTGCATTTTTAAGCATTAATAAAATTTAATTCAGCCGATTTTAAAATGTAATTTTTGAATTTTTAATTTAATATGCTTGAATTTTGATCGAAAATTTATTTAAGTGATTATTTAATTTCATTTTAACTTTTAATTCTAAATGCATTGACATTTTATTCAATAGAGTTTTTTAGATGAATGCTATTTTTCTCTTCTATTTATTTGGATTTTTATTTAATTTTTATTTAATTGAATCTTAAATTTTTGTTATTTGTGTGCATGAATTGAGGAATTTTTTCCCCTTCTATGCCCGAATTCAGGAATTTTGCCTTTTTTTCTGAATAAATTTAGGATTATTTACATTTTTTCATGTATTTTTAGGTCATTTAAAGGGACAAATCTTCCTTAAATCCATGAAAAATCAGGATTTTAAAGAGACAGTATTCCAAGAAGTGACCAAAATCCCACCAGAATAAAAATTCCCTTACCTGGGTTACGTTGAAGCGAAGAACTGCAGCCTGAAAATGAGCTCAAACACTCAACGTTGCTGGCTTTCGCCTCATCCTGCTCCTTCTTTTATCAAAACAAAAACTACAGAAACACGTAGTTTGCCAACTTTCCGCCCATCCAATCTCTCTGAGCTTTCCCTGGATTCTTTAGAGAGGCACATTTAATCACGTGTTGGGGATTTTGGGCTCCTCCATATATATTTTTTTTAAGCACAGTGAAGCCCTTTTTTGAATAATTTTGGGGTTCTGGAGACACCTCTGGATCCCTCCTCAACACATGTGAGGTTTTTGCCCCTTTCCAAACTTTCAACTTCTACTCCCTGATTTAATTTTTTTAAACAAAAAAAAGTACTTTTAAACTTATTTTTTAATTATAGATCCCTTAAGTCCTTTGTTGCTATCAGGAAGAAAATAGATTATCCCTGTTTTTTTGGGATTTTGAGGACTTTGTTTTGTTATTGTGAAGGATAAGAAAAATCATTATTATATACTTTGGCCTTTTTTTGCAGGAAGAAGAAAGAAGCCCTTATACACTGAAATGCTATTTTTTGGAGGAAAAAAAATCCCCTTTAAAATACCCTCATTTTTGGTGTTGTTTTTTTTTTTTCTTTTTTTTTTTCCTAGAAGAAAGTTAATATCTCTATTTTTAGGGATTTTTTAAGGGAAAAAAACCCTTTTATTCTCTTTATCTTAAGGAAAAATTCTTGTTCCTTATTTACCTGGCATTTTAAAACATTTTTTGCAGGAAAATCCTTCATTATTTCTCTTTTTTCTTCTTTTATTTTTTCTAAGGAAAACCCCTTTATTTGCTTATATTTTAAGAAACCTTATTTCCCCCAATTCCAGATGGGTTTCTTTAAGCTCTTTGAAGTTGTTGTTCCTTTGTCCAGCAGCTGAGCTCAGACTTCTCCAGAATCCTCAGCTGGGACTTCTCTCATTAATTTTGGGAAAAAACCAGACATATTTGAATCTGTCTCCCTGGATACGGCGGACAGGGGTTGAAGGGGGAAACAATTCTGAGGAAATCACTGGATTTTTGGAGGGGCTCCATGAAGGAGAGTCAGCTGGGATGTCACCATGGGTGCCTCACCCCCTCACCCACAGGGGTCCCACACTTCTTGTGGGATCCCATCAGCAACAGGATCCACCCACCCACTCCCAAATTCTCCAGAATTTTGGGGTCAGTTTCACAACCCTCTTCCCTCCAGCCAGGTCAGAAACCTGGTCCCTCAAACCAGGTCTGAATGGTCAGAGTTTAAAACTCACCACAACTCCTGGACCTCACTTGGTCCTTGCACTGCAAACATCCCCAGGACATTCCTGCAAGGAATAAAATCCTGTGTGACTTTGTTGGAGAGAGCCAACAACGTCGGCAAAAACTCTGCCAGGGCCTTGCAGGGAGAAGCAGTGGAATTCCAAGGAAAGGTTAATGTTGGGAGTCACTTTGTGTCACTGCTTTCAGTGTTTGGTGACAAGATGGTGTGAAATTTCTTGCTCTTTGTAACTTAGTGCAACATGAAGAGGTTTGTTTGGTTTGGGACTGGTTTGTTTTATTCTTCCTCCCTGATTTAAGACTTTATCACAACACACAGCTTTCATGGACGCTGCTATTGCTGGGATGAACTGCAAAATTGTGCTTGATGGAAATCTTGCTGAATGCTGGTTTTAAAGCTTATTTTCATTCATATCTTCTTGTCCTGGGACTTGAATACTAAATGGATCATGTTGATTCTGATTAGTGTTAAATACTGGTTTTCCTTTTCTCTAGATTGAACTGAACTTTCAGCTCAGGTAAGAGATTTACATATGGAGTTTGAATTAAAATAACTGTTTTCTTCTGAAATTCAGTTGCTTCTTTCTGTCCACTGTGAGAAACTACCTTGCTGGCCTCCTAGCCACAGGTGCCTGGGAAAGACACAGTCTGGAGAGTCATGTCTTTCGAGGCCACCCAAAATTCTTGATGGATTCCTTGCTGAGCATCCAACTTTCAGCTCCTGAAGGAGGCTCAGTCAAATGGCACAAATTCTGTCTGCTTGGAAAACTGTCTGTTTAAACACCCGAAATGGGGAGTTTGGATTCCCATTAGTTTTAAACCTTGGCCTTAGAACATGGTGCTGTGAATATTTGTTGCTGCATTTGGCGTCTTGAGGAGGTTGTTTTTGTTGTAATTTCATACAACTGGAACCAGCAAGAGTTACAACAGAGAAGCAGAGCACCCTTCCCTGCCTCTTCCCTCTGGTACTGATCCCAGAACACTGGATTTAAGCCTCACTCCCTTCTTCCTCAGCAGCTGTGGCCTTAAACACAATAAATTCTTTATTTTTCTGGTGGAGGGAGGGAGGTGACACACCAGCTGCATTTTCCTTCTGGAACCTTCACTCCACAGCATTCCAACAGGGTGGCCTCTCTCACCTTCCCCCAAAGCCTCTGGAAAGGGCTGTCCACAGGGCTGTGATGCAGGACTTAGTGAGACACTGATCTGATGTGATGAGGCAGCTCCTGTGTCGTTTCCCGCCGTGCTAATGATCTCCGCACGCAGCTGGAAAAATCGCCGCCTGAAGGATCGCCTGTCCCGCCCAAGGGCAGCCTCGGTCGGGAGCGGAAAGCAGGCATGGCATGTTTTAATCAGGGTCCCCAGAGTGTGTGGCAAGGACAGCCAGACCCCGTTACGGGTGACACGCTGTCCCCAGCGTGCTGGGATGATGCCATCAGTCACTGCTGCAGACACCTGCCTGCTGAGGAGGCTCTCGGCTGGCTCACTGAGCCAGATTATCTGGCTGGTCACTGGATGCTGCTTATCTCTGTTTGACTCCTTCAGGAAACCTGCTGGGGATGCCAGCAGGCTTTCTAAAAAGACTCTGTAAGCCCCAGTGATGAAGCACAGCTCCCACTCTGCAGCAACAGGAGGTCAGTGATGGTTTAGTGTTGCACTGAGTTAATTGCATTAATATCTGTCAGTACCAGTTTGTAGTGAAAGCTCCTGTATCTGCTCTCTAGTGGTGTCTCTGTTTGCTTTTAATCCCTGTGCTTAAATTTCTTATGCCCCCTAATTAGTATAGAGAGAAAGAGACACTGGGAACACCTCCCTGGTTGACACTTGGGTTTTATTTATCATTAGTTGCTTTTTGCAATGAGCCTTGGAAAAGAGAAGCAAATGCAAGGAGACACAAAAAGAAGCTCATTTACAGCTTTGCAATAAAAATCTGAGCACACATTATCAAATTTGTGATTCAACTGGCTTGTCATACTTCAGAAAATGAAAAAGAAAAGCAAGGAATAATCTATTTAAAATTGGCTTGTCTGTGTGTGCTCCATCGAAACTGGCATTCTTTTTTGTTAACAAAGGCTCATTTAAGAAAAAATCTACCCATAAAAGGAGAAAGAGTACTTTTTTACTGCTAAAAATTTGCTAGAGCTAAAACTCAGATTTGAAAAAGAATATAAGATTTCAAAAATTCCACTTTTATTCCCTTACTTATGTCAAGAAATAATTTCTAAGGCCTAGAATAATTTTTAAAAGAAAGTAATATCTTTCTTTTTAACTGAAATTGACATAATTTAGAATAACCCAGTTAAATTTAACACATATTTTATTTCAAAGCTCTAAGATTTTAAACTACAGCTTTCTTAGCAAAAGCACCTTAGTCAGAACTCAGTTCTACATTACCTGGAACAGATGGAAGGCTTTGAGCACATCTTGATGTTGGCTGTGGCACCATTTTCCCCTGCCTGTGTGATTTTACCTGAAACCATTTCAGTCCTGGATCTGAATCACATAGGCAAACCAGTCATGAAACAAAGCTGGTCTGTCAACAGAACACAGCATTTTAGGAAAAAATTTCAAGTATTTACCAGGCATCTTTTGTGACTGAATTATATTTGTATTAGGATGCATCTGTGTGCTGCGGTATGAATTAACAATCTGCCAAGATGACAGCTGTATCATGCTCTGGAAAGTTGACCAGCACTGCACTAGAAAGGAATTTTATTTGCTGACAGCAGTTTCCAGCTACAGTTGAGACTAAGAAGCTCAAATTACACAGCTAACCTATTCTGAGAAGCTATTTTTGTTTTTGATCAGACTGTAGCTTCTTTTTATGATTACATTGAACACTGCACAATGCACTCAGGCTTTCTAGAGCCCAGGGAAGCCTAAGAGCAGCCAGGTAGAGATTTTATCAAAAAAATCATGTTGACCATTGACCATTTAAGATTCACAGTGGGTTAAAAATAACATCTTCAGAAGAACTAATTTTTTTTTATTCTAAGTCTTGGTGACACCTGGTAGAAAAAAGCTTTGCATTGGAAAATTTTGTTGGTGAGAACTTAAGTGCTCTCCACGAAAGAGATGGGGAAGGTAAGGGATATTGTACATCCTCCTTCCTCTTTTTTCCTTTTTTCTTCCTACCAGGCAGTCAGATCTGCTTAACTGTGACTCACACAACCCTCTTGTTGCTGTTTTGTGCATTATTTGTGCTACTGGTTTGCTTCTCACAGCCTGTCAGCAGGCTTTGAACTAGGACTGAGTTTTAAGTGGACCTGTGTACAATTAAGAGGGACAAGCAGATTCATGTTTTTTTTATGAGGGAGGGACTCTACATAGTGGCCACAGTGTGTGGCCACAGAGACCTCCAGTTAAATCAAACCTGATATTCAGTAACTCAGGATTTAGGAAGCCAGCTTTCACAAGGTTTGTGCAGATGTTTTACAGGATTTAGAAGAGTAGATCTTGTGTGAGTGGGTAGATTCAGCCTTGAACTTTTTTCTGACTGTTTAGTGCTAACACAAATGCTCTAATTAAAACTGGCATTGAAAACCTCTTGTGGAGAAATTTCTCAGTTCTCTGTTGGCAGTTCATGAAAATGATGAGAGGAGAAGGGGAAAAAAGACTTAAAATTCTGTGCTGTCTCAAGTGACAAGAACACCTATGACAATGATTAAATACCACCTCAACGAAATGTTCCCCTGCCAGAACCAGACTCTGCCTATCCTGCAGTGGCAGGAATTTGGTTACAAAAGCATGCATGTCTTTGTCCTCTATGAAATGTTAAAGACCAGCTCTAATTTTAAAATCAACACGACAGATATCTCATGTATCATTTATAATAAGTCCTTTTACATCTGGTGTCTTCCTTTACTCTTACTGACAGATTCCAGTGTTCAACACAGTGTTCAGCTTTGGCACAGTAAAATGCTTCCAGAAGGGTGCTGCAGTCTTCTACCCTCAAAATAGCCTCTGCCTTCCCCAGGTGATTACTATAATCTTGTTTTGAATTTCCTTGAAAGTTCAGGTGCCCAGAAACTCCTGAGCTCAGCAAACTCTCAGAGTGACTTCCCATACTGACAGAAGCAGTCTGTCTGTGTATAGCTGAGCCAAAGGGAGAGAAGGTGAGTCGAAGGTGCAGAGGGAAATCTCTCTGAGGCATTACAATTTTGGGAAAATTTTAAAAACATCTGGTTCAGAACATCTGTGCCATCCATGACTGTTAAATAAAACAAAAAGTAGTGTTCCTGCTCTATGCTGGGCCTGGCTGGAGACTTCTTTCTGACTACCCATATGGGGCTGTGTTTCAGATCTGGGACGAAAGGAGCATGGACAACATGCTGGTGATTTATTATTGCTGAACAGTGTTTGAACAGCATCTACACCTCCTTTGCTTCTCATGCTCTCTCAATGAGCAGGTGGGGGTTGGAAAAGTGATGGGATTTGGCACAGCTTGGATTCAAAGTGACCCAAACCAATATTCTGTATCATCCAGGACCTTGCTCAGCAGTGCAATTGCAGGAGGTGGAGAGAAGCTCTTCCCAAAGTAGTCACTGCTTAGAGAATGCCTGGGCCCCAGTTTGCTGATGGGTTACTTTTCTTTTTCTTTTTTTTATTCCCTCTTCATTTATTATATGGTCTTTATCTGAACCCATGAGATTTTTATGCTTTTGCAGTTCTGATTCTCTTCCCCAGCCCTCTGGCAGAGACAGAGAAAGCAGGTGGCTAGACTATGAGGTACTTACTCAAACGAAAAAGAACAAAGAAAGGCCCTCTTTCATTGAAAAGGCAGAGGAAAAAATAAAGGCCAACAGAGGAACACTGGAATGAGTACAGAAACATTTCTCAGCTGTGCTCGATTTTGGTAGGTGCGTCAAAAACTTTTGGAATTGGCCTACTGTAGTTTTGGGTAGTAGAATTTTGGCCTGATTGTAACACCAAAATTCCAATCTTGACAAGCAATATAACAAGGAATTTTTCTGTAATTGCTGACTTCCTATAGGCAGTGTAGTACTCTCCAGCTATCTGTGTTTTGGGAAACTATGGATATGACTCAAGTTGAGTCAAAATTATGCTGACCAGAAGTAACACAAGAGTGTACATACACTAGCATGTGCTGTAGAGCAAAAGGAGCAGATCTGCACAACACAACATTTAGAGCTGACATTCACATTACACAGATTCAGAGTGTTTTATTTAGATTAACCCTAGGCTGATCCTATGGACTGAAAGGCTGCAGGAGGTGCAGCATATTAGGAGACCCTCTGAATAGTAGGGTTTGGTGAAGCCTTTTCTAGAAAAAAATCATCATCATGGTCTGAAAGGGCTCCATGAAATGAATGTGTCATACATGGATATGACTTTAAAATTCACTCTTGAGCCCAGCTGAAGTGGTAATACACCTGTGTTATCCATTCAGAGATAGGCAGTTCCAGAATTATGTTCGTTTCTTTTGAAGCCACAAGTAATACCAATTCCTTTCACTAAAATGTTAATTAAGGCTCACAAAATGTAAGCCGTAATGTATTCCAATTGATTTTAAGATTTCATGAGGACCTACAGTAAAGGGTAGCAGCTTTTTTGTCTGGGGTGAGACGTGTCTTTTTATGTGGTCTTTGCACAGGTCCTGTCTTCCTGCCACCTGACATTTGGGAGACATTACTTTCAAGAGGTCTAAAAAGGCTGGGCAGATTTACCAAACTCATTTGTGTTTATGTGCTGTTGTGTTTTTGTTGTGCTCCTGTTGAGGGAAGGGCTGTTGGAAGGCAATGAACTGTTCCTGCATCCAGGCGAAGGTGCTGCAGGGCAGAACACAGCGGCTTTAACCAAGGTTTCCAGGGTGACTGCTGGAAGTCACCTGATTTCTAGGTGATCCAGCTGGACAGTGTTCCTCTAAGCAAACAGTAGCATTCAGCTGGGAACATCCAGCCTAAGGTCCCTGAGCCATACTTTAGTGAGATGAAATGTTTGTGGTCACTGGGAACTGCTGGCAGAACACGTCTGAGATTAGTATCTCGAAAAAACAGAAAGTGCACAGGAATTTTTTTTATTTGCCTTTTCTTTTCTTTTCCATTTACTTGTGTAGAATGTCTGAGAGAGAATGTAAATAAAAAACTTGTGCTGATGCCTCCTTGGCTTTTTCTCCATTAAATCTATCAATTTCCAGCTGCTGGGGGATGTGAAGCCGTGCCAGAGAGCAGGGCCCTGTCCCAGAGCTCTCTGTTTGTCACAGGTAAGGGAATTCAGTCATCAAGGTCCTCTTACAATGCCATCAATACAGTGATGAAAACATTTTGGTCAGTAAAATAACCCTTCTGATAGAGTTTGGACCAGAGATTTAGACAGACTCTCTAAATGTTGGTGTCCATCTGTCCATCTAGGGCTGGCAAACACCCCTGGGGACCCTACAGAGATCCCAGCCCTCCAACATGCAACTACTGCAGGGTGGGATATCCCACCCTCCTGAGAAGGCAGCAGGGTCTTACACAGCCAGAGCCAGCTCCAGCACCTGCTGATGTCCACATATTTTCAGTGTGACTCGTCTAATAAGTATTAATTATTTCTGCGTATAGCTCTTTTAGTAGTTACCACAGAGTTATTCCATTTTACACATGACAGAGGAGGTTAATGACCTGGAATCTCACAAGCACTGTATCATAATTATGTCAGTCATTAAACCTCTAATGGAATGTTTGAAATATGGGTGAGACAAAAGCTCGTCTCGCTGTTCTCTCATGCTCCAAGCTGCCTTGTACATTTTTATATTTGTGAACTCAGGAGAGGCCAAGGATGTTAAACTTCATGTAGGAATGAGGCTGGCAGATCAGTGGTGTGTTTCATCTAATTTCTCGCCTCTGAAATTAGCTAGATTTGTAGGGAGAATTACTGTCTAAGGAGTGGCCTCGCTGGAGAGTGAGGACGTGCTGGCTTCATTCTCCCTGGTCAGTTGGTGGTTTTATACCCGTGGAGGTGCTAGTTCAGCCTTTTGTGTCTTTGTTTCTTCTGCCATATACCTTCCTTAATGACTGCAAGTGACTGAATTTCAGCACAGAGCTGTAAGGTCAGGACAATGAGCCCCTGGTTTGCTCCTGTTGTACCAAAAATCCCTGCAAAGCTAGAGAGGCCACGAGTTAGTGACCACTTGGAGTGTTTCTTGTAGTGCAAAATTGCTGTGGTGTGGGCACCTGGATATATTCTTCATTTCATCTTCATTTTAACACATTTAACATGTTTTAAATACTTAGGTAAGTTTCCCCTGAATTTTATGCCCAGTGGCAGTTCAAATTACTTCCTCAGCCACAGAAATTGAAAGCTGCTGAGGAATCAGCAGGGTGCGTTTCACACTTCTGTCAGCCTGCTAAAGATTTTGGGCTTATCACAGATTTGAATTTTGAAATTTTTATTTAAGAAAACCAAAACATAAATAACATACATTCTCACTGAAACATTTTCTTTCAGTTTTTAAATTTCAGAAGTATAAGGAGAAAAATCTTGAAAACCTGTCTTGTTTGCCAGCAAATGTAATGATATCTAAGTGGAGAAGAATTGTGATCTGATATTTAAAGAAATCATCCTTGGTCATTTGTTTTTAACATTGTGTGGGTTTATTTCTTTTTAATTAATTTTGTACTAAAAGTTCTGTTTCCTCAGTAGCTTTCAATTTCTGTGTCTGATAAACATAAACCACATTTTTGTAGATTAAAAACCCAAATATTTTTTTAACAATAATGATTAAATCTGCTATTCTAAATTAACAGATTACACTAAATAAAGTGTTTTATTTAGTATAAATATTGTTAAATTAAATATTCAATTATTAAATAATTTTAAGCACACATTTCTTTGATCAGTGGGCTTGCTTGACATTTTCACTCAATTCAAAAATTATTCTTGTAACTACACAAAAACATACTTACTGTACTGAAAAGCCTCATTATTAACAACTGTTAATATGTTTAAATTGATCAGAAGTTTCTGAAATTTTTGGGATAAAACTTAAAAGTTCACTTATGTGAAGGGGAAGGAAGAAAAAAGGGATTTTGGGGGGAAGTTATGAAGGAAAAGCTAAGGAACAGAATGCATTCATAAGCAACAGGGATGACACACTGAAAATGATACTATTGAAAGATTCCTGTTAACAAGACCACTCTCAATATACCACTCTGTTTTAAATGGCTTCTTGGTACTCCCATTACCTGTAGATATCATTAGGAAAATAAAGAGCTGCAAAGAAAATGATTTTGAACAACTTTTTTTTTTTTTTTTTACAAATGTTACTGATTTATGTTTTCATGTAAAAATTTTAATTTTTAATTAATATCTTGATTTTTTTAACGTTATAGCACTAGCACCACTATAAGGCTAGATGATGCTGGTTTTCTCAGGGAAACATGATTCTTTAAGACAAAAGCTCAAAACTGTCAGAAAAACTTGGTAACTTACCTGCTTTTCCCATTGTGATTCCTTAGACAATTACACACTTTGTGGTTTTATGCTGATTTGAAAAAAAAAGAAAGCTCAGAGAAAATTCCTGTAACACTTTTCATCTTCATCACCTGTATTAATTAGTGTTTACAAAGATTTCTGTGACCAAACTTCTGTGCACTCAAATATTTGGTTAAAAAGCCTCTGCTGGTATTAACAAAAGAAACTCAAACCAAACCAAACAAACAGAGAAAAAAAAACCCCAACAAAACAAACAAACAAAAAGGAGCACTTGCCATTTTGGGGTTTACTGTCAGGTATTGTTAACTGTGTTAACCTGGAAATTATGTGGCAAGGGCATAACGGTGGCATAATGACACCAGATAAATACACTGAGTAATACTTGAATAATCTTCTGACACATTTGATGATGTTTGGGGTTCATTAGGTTTCGGGTGCTTTTTCTGTTTTTACATAAACTATTTAGGAAATACCATTAAGGAGAAAAGTAGAATGATCTCCTCTGAAATGTGAACTTTGGTGAAAAAGCCCATCTTGGGGGTCAGAAATATATTCCAGCTCCAGTTTCACATGCCTTAGGACTCCTGTAGAATTATGAAATAGTCTTTTCCATTTTCCCTCAGTAATCAATCGTAGCACGCATGTGCCACTGCATTGGTATTGGTATTTATGCTGCATCTAAATCTGCAAAAACACAGTGGTAAATCACATCTTCTTTATGTGGATAACAGTGATGTAATCTTGCTACCTGAATTTCACTTTACTGCCTCGGGCTTCCCTGAGCAGTGTGATCAGCAAAAGTGGGGCCTTCTGCAAAGTAATTGATTAATTGACACAGTCAATTAATCAACAGCACCTTTCAGCACATAAGGAACTGATAATTCCTTGAATGGGATGTGCCCCGTGCTTGTGAAATTTCAGACTGCAAGCATTTAACCAATACTGTGAGAATGAGTGGTGTGGTTATTTTTCCTAATTTTTATATTTTTATTATCTATATGTTTTTCAGCTACATCTGATGGTGCAGGAATGAGGCCAAAAGCTGTTTTTTATCAGCTTTTATTTTCCTTTCTTTCCTCAGCTTCTCTGCTTCTAGCTAGTCCTCTAAGGTAATTTCATCTGTGTTTTTCTCCTCTTCTGCTTTTTTAAGCATAATGCTGATTCAATCTTATAATGGAAAGAAAACCCACAGAAAATGTTTTTCCAAGAATCAACGGAGTCTTCAGAATTTTTAAATGGTTTCCTGATGAATAATGTAGCTGATTTGACAGCAAAACTCGAGCTATGGCATGCCTTGATCAGAAAGCAAAAAATGTAAGCACCTCTAGAAATACTAGAGTGGTGTTTCTTCCCCAGTATTGTGTATTTTTCTCAGAACTAAGAGCAGGATTTATTTTGCAAGAGGAAAGTAACTCCTGAAATTTCTGACAAAAATTTCTTACAACTCCATTTTTTATAAATAACTGAGTGTTTTACAGTTTAGTGTTTTTAGTGTTTAGTGTCTTCTGTCTCTGAAGAAGAAAAAATTCTTCTCTTGGGTTGTGGAATTAGGAATTCAGCTACTTGAGGACATGGGTCTGCAATTTGCAATTAATAATTTTTTGGTGAGTCATGATTGGTTTAATTTTATGCTTATAAAAATATGTGAGCTTTCAAAGATACTTTAACCTTCATTTTCTTTTGGTGCATAGCTGTCTCTGAAGTTTATTGGTAAAGCTGTAACTGTAAATATTTGGCAATGGGCAATTTACATTGCATAAGTTAATTACTTTCACTGTGTTATTTACACTCATTAATGAGATACTTTCTAAAACTAATTAGATGTCCTTGCCTAGTTGCAAAAATCTTTTAAAGGCATTTATAATTCAATGTTCACTGCTTTTTCTGTATCACTGCATATGAAAGAGGAGCCAAATCACCCATTTCTCTCCCCTTCAGCTGAAACAAAATTATTTCCACTTTCTGTTTGGGGAGTGGTTGTGTTACCCAGCTTCAGTCACCTTGTTTAATCTTCACTTTTGTTTGGTGACAATAAAGAGGTTTCTCCTAAAGGAAAATTGGAAAAAAAAGGCATATTCCATTGTTTTTCTTCACTGACCAGCACCAAGGAAGACACAACTCCTGCACACAGGGGGCAATTTGCAAATGCAGCTCAGTCTGGTTCCAGAGAGCATAAGGAATGACCTCTAGTGCACTGTGTAATTACCCTAATTGACTCCCATTCCTAAATTCATACTGTGTCATTTCTCATAGTTTTTGCCCTGTGGAAAGACATTTTTTCTGCTCAGTCTCATCAAAGAAAGAGTAATTTACTTTCTGTATGTATTTTGATGACAGGTACACTCTAAATATTGGGATTTCTTCCTAGACTTGATAACTTCATGTGCTTTTGATGCCAAAGTCATTCTGCTGGATGTTTAATTAGAGGACATCAAAGAGGGTTATTTACATCTAATTCTGTAGTTAGCATTTGGCCTTCTCAGTTTTATGCCAGGCTTACAACACAACATCCACGCTGTCTGGCATTAATTTAACTTGTAAATAATTGATCTAATTAATTTACTTGATAAGCCTCCTCATGTCATTTTATGACTTTGTTCTCAACCAAACTGCCAAAATCTAGCTACACTGGCAACAGGCTCAGCAAAAATAAAATACTTTGAAAGTTGTGCCAATGCCCCAAGGTGGGTGTGACAGGTGACATGTCTTCTCTGATGCTCCATAAAGCTTAACTGCTTGCAAAGAAAGTGTTAACCATCAGTAAAAAAATTACTTCTAGGCTTGTATCATTCATACCCCTTAAAAAAGCTTACAGGATATGATCACAGACTTACTGACCCTTGGACCTGAGCTGTCATGGGCAGTCCTGCATTGCCATGTTCCCTGGGCCTCCCAAAGCCTTGCAGCCCTAGTCTAAAGAGGAGTTGTGTCAGTGACACCATGGGCTGCTTCAGCAGGAAACAGAAAGTCAGACACAGTCAAGACAAAGTTCAGTAAAATAACTTATCCAATATGATGGCAAAAAAATTTTTCCAACTTGGTAACTTTTTTTTTTCTCTCGTTATTTAAATAGTGAGATCCATGACAGCTTGTTGGACTGTCTGTCCTTTCTTTCATACAAAGGCTGGTGGGGGTTTTGTTTATCAGGCAAGGCTATTTTAAAACACTGTCGTGACAAAGTCTTTTTTCCCTTCAGTCATTTGCTGCAGGGCAGCATCCATGCTTTGAGATGACAGCAAAAGACAATTTTTGGATAAAATTCTGAGGGCAGGTTCAGCCTTTTTATAGCAAAACTTCCTGTCTCACTCTTGCTTCCAGCTCTCTGCTGGCTCATCCCACTGAAAATGTATTTTGGGCTGCATTGTCCAGTGGAAAGGACAATTTATGTGGTGCACTGGATGATGGAGATGGTAACAGCACTTGTTTCAAAGGGATTTCCAAATACGTTCTGTTTGTGTGGAGGTGCCTATGAACTCAAAGTATTTATTCTGCTGGAAGAACTCTCAGGTGGTAAATCCTGGCTCTCTGCTCCAACTGCCTTCCCAGCTCCTCCCAGCCCTGGTTTCCATGGTGGATGAGTCCAGCTGAAGAGCACCAGTCCTTCAGGAGAAAGGCTGGATGGAAACAAAACATCTCAAACCACCCTGTTTAATTTTCAGCCTTCCCCTTGAAGTCCTTTGCAGATTTTGTCTGTGAATGTCAGAAGGAGGCCAGGGGAGGGAGGAAACCTGGGCATGAGGCTTCAGCAGTGTTTTCACTTTGCTGCAAAGGGAGCTCTCACCACAATATCCACACAAGCCACTTGCAGTAAATAAATGCGTCATTTTACGGTCAGCAAACAGCATGGAACTACGAACAGAAGGAAACAGTAAAAATAATAATCACTTACCCAGACAGAAAACAGCAAATTGGTTGAGTTGCCACATGATTGAGGTGTTTGTATTGGGAGGAAATAGTGAGTCTTACATCCCCCAGCCAATTCAGAATACAATTGTAGAATATGTCTGAAAAGACAAACAAAAGACTGAGGAAACCTGCCCTGTGACTGGGCATTTTTTTTCCAATATGGGTAGAATTAGGTCAGAAGCTGTGGAATGGATGGGGTTACAGCTGCTGCTTTTCACTAACTTTACTGAGAATATTCTCTAAAGTGTTGGTTTCACAGGTTTCAGATGCAAAAACCAATTCAATTCCTTTAATATATTGCATCATATTATGCACTGATTTAGAGAGGGAAAGAGGAAATTGACTGACCTCATATTCTAAACATTAAACCACTGGAGTTGGGTAGAAAAGAGTGTGTTCCTGATCCTCAATTCAGAGGTTTATTTATTTCTTCATTATTTTAATGAAGCAATGGCTTGTGGTATAAAACACATTTTGCAGAGTCCTGTGATGAGATAATAGAGCAGGGTGGTGAAGTCCCATCACGACTGATGATGTCAAGGAGCCCCACACAATCCAGGCAGCAGGACTGCCCTGGGTAGGCAAATCCCTGGAAATGATTTTGGAGGAATCAGAGAAAGCCCCTCTGCCCAGCTGCCATTGGCCCTCATGAGTAAGTATCTCCATGTGAGCAATGACTTTGAAGATCTGATTCTTGCAGCAGACTTCCACAGCACTGACCTCTGATGTTCCACAGTGGAGGCTTGGATAACTGGCTGCCTGGAAAACCAGCAGGCCAGGCAAACTGAGAAGCTGGAGAATGATACTATCTGGATTTCCTGAGAGGTTCAGGTGTCATGCAGTAAAGACCAACAAGATCCTCAGTAGGAGAAGCTGAACAGCAAAGTAAGGGAGTGAAGAGCTGCTGTTGGAAGATCCCTTCATGAGAAAGGAACTTGTGCCTCCTGCAAATGAGAAGTGTATGTTCTGATCATAATAAGGGGAGTCCAATGTGGAAATTTGCCAGGTGAATTAAAAGGAGGTTATTTTGACAAAGCAAAAGTGGAGTATTTCAACTCAAGTCCAATAAATTCAATACTCAACTATTGCAAGTGTTTCCTGAGTTGTATTTTCAGCAAGTATTACTAAGTTTCGATCCAGAACATGTCACTATCTCAGGGAAGAGCTTTTACCGCTCCCAACATGTTGCTGCAAGGACACTGTTTCAAGTCAATATCTTTTGTGGAAAGAGAACGGACAGGCAGGAATTCAGAAATATTTCTGACAAACTCTTGCTGCACAATCAAAGTATTTTAAAAGACTGTGTTTCTGTTGAAAAATATGATAGTATTGCAGGTATTTTCTAAGAAAAATATAGATTTAAAGTAAATACATGTTTCTTAATCTCTTTGGAAAAACATCTCCCTTCTTGTCCTTGCTCTAAAGTGTTAAATATTGGTGGGAAAACGAAAAATATCAGCACTTAGCTGTTTCTGTGAAGAAATTTTCCTAAGGGATGCAGAAGGAAATGCTTCCTGCTCAGCTAAATATGTGAAGTTTGAACATATACAAAGAATGACCAAATTATTCCTGAGAGGTACTTATGTGTTTTATGAAGGGAATCAATTTCTGTAATGTGTTGACAGCAGCTTATTGCTTGTTAATATATTTAAAAGGCACTTGAGAGACAATTGGCTGCATTGATTGCAGAGGAAAAAATTATTACCTGTAGCATAAGATGGGAAGGATTGCAGGTTGTCCAAGTATTGGTTACTTTGAATGGACTTGGGCTCAGTCTTTTTAAACTGTTACTAATGGAAATTTAGATTGCAGCTGCGTGAAATGAATCTATTTGACTTCTTTTTAAATTAATCTATTGGGCTTCTTTCTGCGATGTACAGGCTCTGTGCTAATTGGGTAATGGTTTCTTGTTACAACTCAGTCTGCACCAGGGATATTCAGGAAATAAAGAGACAAAATGGGCTGTCAGGTAGGAAGAATGGGGGAATTGTAACTTCAACTGCAAAAAACCCCAAGCCAACAACAACAAAGGTCTGCCATACCCAAACACCCAACGCTCACTGGGACGCAGGGGCTGCAGCCAAACTGGGGCCCCACAGACTGGCATGCCTCCAAAACATCCTGTCCTGCAGAAAATGTCCCCACAGAGCCCTGCCCTGCTGTGGTGTTGTGGCTTTTGTAGCATTAAGCTGAGATGTCCCCAGGGATGGCACTGCAGCAGCTCAAGCTGCAGCCAGATGAGGGTTGCCTGTCCATCCCCAGGGTCCCAGCCCTTTCCAGAGCCACCCCTGGCACTGGTTCTGACACAGCTGATCTCCAGCTGTGCGAGGTACCAGTGAAAGCAGGACAGAAAGTGCCTGAGTTCCTCCATGGTGCATCTCCAGGGACTGACGAGTCCATGGCCCCCTTTGGTGCAAAGCCCCTCAACCAGGTTACACCAGCCAGAAGCACAAATCTTCGTGTATATGCATTTTTCAATCTGAAGGGTTGTTTTCCATGAGGAACTCTTAATTTTATTAATGTCCCTCTTTGGATGGTTATAAACATAATTCTTCCTTTGGTCTTTCAAAATCCCGCCAAACAGACATAGCTTTTTTCACTCTGTCTTGTTTTCTCCTTCTGCCCCCACCCCCACCTGCTATTCTTTTGTCATTTCAGACAAGATTAATGATACTGGTGGGCCTGGATTATTCTTGAAATAAATGGCTTCTTTTATTGTACCATTCTAAGCATTATTTTGGATTTTAATCACTTGGTTTTTGCCTCTCAGCCCCCTCTGACAAAAACATCCCTCCTGGATATATGCAGTGTGTGAGATTTGTGTGAAGCTGCAAGTCACTTCAGTGCTGTTTACCACTACTCATCAATAAAGTAAGAAATAAATTCAAAAATCACCCAAGAAATATTTTCTGTTGCTGTGATGAATGCTCAGTAGCTTCACTGTATAAAATCAGACTCAGTGTGACTGCCAAGAATTAATTTTTTTTTAAAGGGGGGAAAGATTCTGCCTATGCAGGGAGGTTGGATTAGATGAGCTCCCGCGGTCTCTACCAACCTTGCCCATTTTCTGTGATTCCATGAAAAGGAAAGTTGTGACATCATATTTTTAGCACTTTAGGGGGAAGAACCTGGGCAAAATTTTTCAGAAAAGTTAACAGAGGAAGAGGCAGGGTTATTCCTGGTCATAGCACCATTTGAAAGTTGGGTTTTTTTGATGTTTTTTTCTTTGCTTTTCCTTTCCAAACAGGAACAAAATCAAGGCCCTTAAAATTCTTTTTGGATAAGATAAAATAAATGAAATAAAATAACTACATTGAATTGAAACATGGAGGGACACAAACCACTTTAACACGAGAAGTGTTCAAAAGAGTACGTGAGTGAAATGACAAAGTGCAAGATCAGAAACTATAGTGTCTTGGTTTTTGGGATGAAACTTCAGGAGGAAACACTCCAGAATGAGTATCTCCTCTGAAGGGAAAAGGGACTCCCCTTTTCCTCCATCAATGAGACAAATGGGTCACAAGAAGTGAAAGTGGGAAAAAACCCACCAAACTTTTTATTTTATTAACGCACAAACAAAACAGGGTAGAACAGGATAAAAAACCCCCTCAAAATACAACAAATTCCTGAAGAGGGAACAGACACATGGGTTTGGACCAACCAGGGCTGCCCCCACAGGCTCCCCAGACCGGTGAGAAGGAAAGGGAAGCAGTGAGGCAAGGGGGAGGGAAGGGAGAAAAGAACAAGAAAAAAAACAACAGAACCTTTTTCCAGCTAGCTGGAACAAAAAAGAAACCCAAAGATCAACACAGTGCTCCCGGTGCATCCCTCCTGAGCCCTGCCGAGCCCCTGGAGCCCTTGGGCTGAGCTGTTCACCGGCCCCCTCGGATCCATCTTAAAGGCACAGCGTCCTTGGGCGTTGAGCGGATGGGTAAGGAATAAAGCAGCTTCACAACATCAGCCCAGGACATACAGGTTCATGGGTTTCCTTTTATCTATTCTGAGCTCATCAGTTCACCACAAAGTAATTGAAATTAGAATCCAAGAAGGAAGGAAGGAAGGAATTTGGAAGGAAGGAATGCGGAAGGAAGGAATTCGGAAGGAAGGAAGGAAGGAATTCGGAAGGAAGAAAGGAATTCAGAAGGAAGGAAGGAAGGAAGGAATTCGGAAGGAAGGAATTCGGAAGGAAGGAAGGAAGGAATTCGGAAGGAAGGAATTCGGAAGGAATTCGGAAGGAATTCGGAAGGAAGGAAGGAATTCGGACAGAAGGAATTCGGAAGGAATTCGGAAGGAATTCGGAAGGAAGGAAGGAAGGAATTTGGAAGGAAGGAAGGAAGGAAGGAATTTGGAAGGAAGAAAGGAATTCGGACAGAAGGAATTCGGAAGGAAGAAAGGAAGGAATTCGGAAGGAAGGAAGGAAGGAATTCGGAAGGAAGAAATTCGGAAGGAAGGAAGGAAGGAATTCGGAAGGAAGGAATTCGGAAGGAAGGAATTCGGAAGGAAGGAAGGAAGGAATTCGGAAAGAAGGAATTCGGAAGGAAGGAAGGAATTCGGAAGGAAGGAATTCAGAAGGAAGGAATTCAGAAGGAAGGAAGGAAGGAATTCGGAAGGAAGGAATTCAGAAGGAAGGAAGGAAGGAATTCGGAAGGAAGGAATTCGGAAGGAAGGAATTCAGAAGGAAGGAATTCGGAAGGAAGGAATTCAGAAGGAAGGAAGGAAGGAATTCGGAAAGAAGGAAGGAAGGAAGGAATTCGGAAGGAAGGAAGTTTTTACCTAAAATACAAACTAAGATTAGAGCAATCCTGGAGCAAAGTAGCTCTAAGGAGACTTTTCGCTGCCTCATATTGAGATAAACTGTAAAGGTCAGGGAGAACACAGAGGGAATGACCTGGAAAACCAACAGATAAATGTGAAAACAGTCCTAAATGTTCCCCAGAGTCACCCAGAAATCAAAGTTCTTCCCTCCATTCCCTCTCCCTCTGACTCCCCATGTTGTCTTCACTTTCCTAGTTCATTGTCATGAAGTGCAAAAGTCCTCTCGGTATCACATGGGTCTGTTGCAGCTGGTGGGACACCAAATCCTGGTGTCAAAATCCTCAAGGTTTCAAAAGCCTCCAAAAGCATCTCCTCATTCTCATGTGGCATCAGGTGTGCTTGACCTTGCTCATCCAATATAAAAAAAAAAAAATTAAGTGTTATTTTAGTGATTAATCACATGGTAGAAGGGTCAGCAGGTATAACTTCCCACCTCTTTTTTATTTTTTGTGATACAAATCTGTTAGTACTTTCACAAATCAATCAAAAGAAGTCCCCTGTTCATTTCCCTGTGATCTGCTGAAGGAATGCTGGCTGCCATTCCCTGGCAAAAAAGAACAATAATTGAGAAAAAGAGTGAAAAACTTCTATAAAAGAATATTAATTCTTGAGAAACAGTGAAAGGCAGGAAATCTTCTCTAGCAGTAATGAGGTTTTCACATTTTGCGCCCTTTTGCCCAGTGCTGTCAGACCCTATAAATCCATTAGTTCCAATAGCCACAGAGTGACAGCTGTCACTTCTGGTCCATTCTTCTCTCTGTGAAGATGGAAGGGAAGGAATGCTGAAGAAAAATGAGAACCAGGTCCCATGTGGCTATTGGCAGGCAGAAAACTCATCAAGCATGAGTTCAGTCAGGGAATTTCATTGGTAACAGGAGCTCTGCAGGCACTGGGGGTACCAGCAAGAAGGAAACACACATCCCTCCAGAGGGGTTGGTCAGTGAATGACCTGAGCACTGAAATGCAATTTCCCTTCCCTGATGGTAGATGCACAAGTGGCAGTGTCAGGGGAGCCCCAAGAAAGCAGAACTCGCTGCTAAGGGCATCATCTGAGATGTGTCTGAGTGTGTTTCTCTGTGACAGCTGCCGCCTTGGCTGACACTCTGTGGGCTCAGCCGAGACACCCCTGTCACTAAGGCTAAATAAAGACATAAAAACAGAGCTCCTGAGGTCTCAGCTGGGGATTCAAAGATGCCCGATGGGAGCCCAGCAGTCACTTGTCATCTTATGGAGTGGGTTTGTCATATGCACTGCTGGGAAAGAAATCTGTCAGAGACTTGTATATAAACACCACTTCAGCTGAAGCCCCCTTAAGGGTTAAAAAAGTAAAGATTAGGGAAGAGCTCAAATGTGAATGTTGATCAGGACACACACTTATGCATGCCAAGTCTGGTGTAGGTGAAATATTTGCCCAGGTGTAGACATGATTTCCATCTCACGTTTTACACTGCCCATTGCTTTGACTGGAGTATGAGTTTCACATTCTTGGCAGAAATACTGACACCAATTGCCTGATTTGGCCTGACACCTCTGTATGCTTGTCTGCAGCCAAGAGAACGAAGACCAACAGGTGGCATTCTTATGGTCTGACCTGTTTTAATGTCCCAGACAGCAATAAACACCGTCTGTACCCCATAACCCACAGAGCTGATTCTGTCTGAGGCTGACCACCATCCAAGGAAGATGTCCCATCCTGTGTTCTTTGCTCTGTTGCCCTGTTGTAGAGGAGCACAGACCAACTCCTTCTGGGTTTTGTTTTCAAGGAAATCCCTTCCATGGTGTGCATGGCAAGATGAGCTGGGGATCACATTTCTTCTGGTTTTCCTGCTACCTGTGCCAGCTCAGCCTGGCTGAAATGCAGTAGTATCACCGCCATTCCTCCTAGGGCTACTTCATAGATCCTTGGAGAGAAAATGATTTGTGCATCACCCTGGCCCTTATTAATCAGTGCCAAGTACCTCTGAGGGGACAGTTCCACTGCAGGATCTCTTGCTTGTGTCTCTTTGTAGGAATGTGCAGAACGGCTGCAGCAATTCAAATTCACAACCTCCCTGAATATTTGAGCAAAGACAACTCATTCCGTATGTTTTCTCATATGCTTCCTGTGTAAAACATTAGTTGCAACGTGGTTTAGACTTTCTGAACAGACAGCTAACACAAAATTGTCTCTGTATCAATACTGCTGAAAAAAATATTCCAAATTTACTGCTTCCCTATGATTTTAGTTCACATTCAGTGAAACTAAGGCAGAAACCTGGCTGTTTTGCATCTCTAGGGTATTGTAAACAGCAAATTCACTTTTAATAAATAATCATCCAGTCAGGCTGAGAAAATATAAGACTGGGCTCTGAGCTAATATAAATCATAGCAGATATATGGAAATTGAACTCTGCGGATTTACATCAGCTAATGGGTCTGACCCAGGATTTATGTAATAAAGTTACATAAATCTCTTTACTGAGGACTCAAACTCATTTTGTACAAATTCACCAATTCACCAACTACTGTATCAACTCAAGGAGCAATTAAGTGTCTAAAAGCCTAACAGAGACTTTCTAAGATGTTCCTTTAGCTACAAAATCATGCCACGCTTTTTGCAAAATGCACCCATAAATACCCATTCAACCTGTAATTGAACCTGCTGTGCTCAAGAGAGAACAATCACCAGACAGTTCCTCGCTGCAGACAAAAATAAGACAAATGGTCAGTCTCACAACAGCAGACTTGTCTAGACTGAGCAAAATTACATGGACCAAAAACCAGTAAAAAAATTCAGGGTTATCAAACTCCCTTCATGCCCTGTTGCTTAATCCCACTGTGCACACAGAGTCACAAATGAATTTGTGCTCACCTCAGCAGCCTGACTTACTCTTCAGTGCAGCTTAACAGTAATACATTGATAGCATCAACGAGATAAAAATAGAGAAAAACATAACTCTCATGCCAACAAAAGCAACTCCTATTTTATAACTTAGAGCACTTGCTGACACAAACCCAGGCCTTTCAGAGGAGGTGGCAGGTTCATCATGGTTAAACCCACGCAGCACTCAGAACACGTGGTAGACAAAACCAGGTTTTTATTAGCTACTAGTACTTGGTTACTTCTGCAATTCTTATATATTGCCTTTGCCCTAAGTGACTTATTTCTCACCATTTTTTTTCTCAAATTTGAAAAAATATCAATTGACCAGTCTGTCTTTCACAGCACACCCCTTTCTGTGACACACAGTTTCAGTTCAGCTCTGCAGTTGTGCTGTTTTTCCTATAATTTGACCTTGAAGCTCTAATCTCTGGCACATGATATCATGCAAAGTGTGATATACCAATATCTCCTGAGCTGGTTGCACTCTGCTGCTCATTCCTTCATTCGTACATGGAAGCAGGAACTCCCAAACACCCAGGAAGGATGAGGTGGAGAGGAATCAGCATCACCTGTGTGTTCCGGCAGAGGTGTTGTCACCTCCACAGCCTCCAGCTGGCAACTGGACCAAGGTTGAGGGGGCAGCTACAGAGGTTTTCAGAGTTATGCTCTAACTCTTTGTCAGAGGAAATGGTTTCATGACCTGTGATCCAGGTATGCACTTTAAATTCTGAGTTAGACAAAAAAGATGATTTCCCCATGGTGTGCACTTGTCAGAGATTGAAATATTGTCTTTTATGACTTAAACGTTTTCTTGAAGGACTTTTAAAACTGTATTACAAAAGCTGCAAAAAAGACTACTGCACCCTGAATGGGGCCCTGAGTGAGGCCTTACACCGCTCCCTGATGAAGATAAGATAAAGTGTCAGGTCTGGGGACGTTCACGGAGCACAGGCTTAACACCTCCAAGATGGAGACCACAGCCCCAGGGCTATCAGCTGCCAGGCTTGCAGAAACCCTTGCACCAAAGGGCGGGGGAGGAGAGGCTTTGGGTATCTTGGAAAAGCCTCTGGTCAGAAGCTTATCCACAGCAGAAGGGGGTGACATGGCCCATCACAGGGGCCCCCCTCAAAGGGGTCCCCAGACCCTGCCCCAGAGCACCAGAGATGATGCAACAGACCCTCAGTGTTGCAAGGGACAGTGTCAAGGCAGCCCCTGCAAGAGAGGCACGTGGGCGTTCCCACCTGGCCCAAAGTGTATATTAATCCATAGGATTCTGTACTCTTTGGCATGTGGTGTGGCAGCGTGATGTGGCACAGCAGCGACGGGGGACCCTCACCACCAGCAGACCAGATGGAGGGGAGCAACGAGACATCGTTGGGACCCTCGGAGGGGTGATCTGCTTCCACCTAACCCCTGTCACCTCTCCCTGTCCCCCCACCCCACGCACACTTCTTTTCCTATTTCTTTCTTTCTTTCTTTTCTCTTTCCTTCTCTTTCCCTCTCTACTATTAAATAAAATACATCCATTTTTTGGCAACAATATTTAATCTTGTTTAGTTTTAATCTCGTTTCTGGAAATATTTAGAACCTTCTAAGTTCTTTCCGGTTTATGCTCAGAGACTTAGCTTGCTTTGCTTTCCTGGGTTTAAACCGGATCGTAACAGCACTGACTCCCCGGACCCTGAAGTGGATTTGCCGAGTACTTGGCTCTGAAGGGCTTTATAATACTTCTGGAAATGGAAACAATTTTTTTACACCTCCATTTTCTTTTTCAAGCAGAAAAATAGATTTTTTTTTCCTATTTAATGTAGGTCTCATAAACCAGGAAAAAAAAATTCATTCAGGAAAACACATGCTGAAAGCCCAGTGAGTGGTCACAGTTATTAATACCAGGTTTTATTTTGAGGACTTTTCTCATTGCTCTTCACTAGGGATATTGAAATAAATCCAGGCATGTCACAAAGTCTCACTGATTCTGCTTTTACCAGCTGTGACTGGATATTAGGATAACCTTCTGTAAATATGAAAAACATAAAGGTCAGAACTAAGAAACAGATCCTTGGGAGCCTGGCCCTGTTGAATCCACTGCTGTGGAAAGGCTCAAATGCAGAAATACCACAGGATTCAGTCACATTTTCTCCTCCAGGGAAGTTTTCTTCCCTCTGGTGCATCAGACTCTGTCTGCTGCTGATCTTTTGTTGGTGCCACAAGTACCCATTACACCTCTGCTCTTTTACACATGCCATGAAGTTTCTGCAGCACTTCATTCTGTGCTTAGATGCCAGTCACTGCCTGGTCTTACAAAACAAAGAGTTTGACTGAGTCCTGATTAGTTTGTAATTCAGCTTCCAAAGAAAAACAGGTTCTCAAAAAAACCCAAAATTCCCCTCTGTTCAGCATGCTGTTGTTTTCAGACTAAACAGCAACAGAGCAGGTTGTTCTTGGCTCTTGCTCCACATATGATATAGATGCTGGCTGTTCTTCAAATGCATTTAATGATCCCATGCTATGTATGAAGAAATACAAATAGCAAGTAAAGGCAGGTGCATTTTATTTGGCAGTTAAAAGATGCTTACCGCTTAAAAGTGAATTTAGTACAAGTTATCTGTGCAATAAAGTGAATTTATTGAGCAGAAAATGGTTTGCTTTATACAGTAAATCATCTTATGTATTACAACATTTTTTTTCTTTTCAGCATCGAGTTGAGCTATTCCACATTGAATACAATTAAATATGAATTGTGCCTGGAAAGACACCAGTTCTATCTACTTTTTCAAGTATCCAGGAGGCAAATGTTCAAGTCTCTGCTCTCATCTACATGTGCTGTATAATACATACACTTCTGTATCATTTCCATGAGAAATGCATCCACTTAACCAATGCTCCTCCTATAGTTTCAAACAAATCCTAGGCACAACTCTTGTTTCAGTTTCCAAAATTCAGACTATCTCCCCATGTCACATATGGTGACTGTGCTTTTACAAAGCTTTCCCAAGGACCACTGAGAACCAACATTTTTGCACTTACTTGAAGACTCTCTTGCTGCTAACACTGACCTGGGCCAGTTACATACCAGTTTCTACTATTATTGTATCTGAGCACCCTCTCTTCATGTATTAAATGTTCCAGGCCTGTCTCTGGTCCTCACCGGTATCTCACATTGTGAATAAATTATCAGGCCAGATAGTGCTTGACAGTGTAAGCTTTTGGAATAAAAACAAAATATAAATAAACAGACAAAAAACTACCCCAAAACCTACAGCACAACTTTTTTAACCCATATATTCACTTTTTTTTAAAGAAAAATGGATAAAAACACCTCTTACATTTGCTAACAAGTAAGATTCACTCCTTGCATATTAATTCCTATAATTTTTCAGCTCTTGTTTTATTTCCCAAGTGTGAAGAGATAGAAGAAAAAACAACAAAACAAAACAAAACACATCTCAAAATCCCACAAAACCCAGCAGGATTTTGATTTGAATTTTCTTTTTAAAAACAACATTGAACACGTTGGGTCAATTTGAAATATTTGAAGTGTCAGGCTTTTGAAGCTAAATTCCATTAGTCACCATGAAGCAGAATTTCAGAAATCGAAAATTCCTTAAAAAAAAAAAAACCAAAACATTCAGAAATAACTTATAAGTTGCAATAATATCCCCTAGGGTACCGAGAGGAAAAGCCTACAATTAGAAGAACTTCTTTAAAAGAAAAGAAGACCCACTAGAGAACATATTTTTTCACTGTGAGTTATTTAAGAGTGAGGGAAAGCACTATGACATTGTTTAAAATTAGACTTTTCCAATTGTCAAGGAATTTCAAGGACAGTATTCTTTAAAAACCCCTTCATTTCTTAAATCCATTTTTTATTGTGGGAACATCTGATAGCCAATCAAATTTCAGGCTTTTAATCCTCCTGGCCATTTAAACTTTTAGTATCTCCCATCTTTTTATCTATGCTTTGGAACCCTCATATCTGTGTTTTTCTAAGCAAAATGCAGATAAAGAAAGAAAAAAAAAAGCAAAGGGAAATATGGGTAGTTTAGAATGTGCTTTGTTATGGTTTTATCTTGCCTGCTTACTTTAAAGGCAAAGTTTAAATGAATCATTTGAGCATTATCTTTTCCCAGTATGTTCCAAGCTTTCAACTTTAGGAGTAAAGATTTCTCAGGATTTTTCCTCAGGATTTTCTTCAGGATGAAGATTTCTCATCTAGGAGGCAATGGTTAGTTTAATTAAATCTTTCATTCTGTTTTGCCATATGTCCCTTTTTATTTTTTTCTCCTCTGTGGTCATTTCCAAACCACAAGTAATCCAATAACAATTTGAGGGATTCTTCCTTTTTATGGAAAAAGAAGAAGAAAAAAAGGACGTGGCCAGAAGAATCATAAAAATTCCTTAGACAGCTGTTACACTGAAATTCAGGGTGGTAAATTTTCAGTAGTAACTTTTTTTGGTACCTTTAAAAGCCCCCAAGAGGGAAATTCCCTGTCTGCCAGAAGAGATGAATCATTTTGTGATGCTTGGAGCAAGTTGTATTGACACAGGAGCCTTTGAGAAGTTTCCCTCTTCCTTCCTGTCTCCTAGGGAAAATTTCCTTGATAAAAAAATTACCTGACTGCAATGTCTGACTAAAAATATCTTTCAATAGGCATATTTCAAAATAAATATTTCCAACACTCACTCCCCAGGATAAAGAAATATATTTTTATTTCACAAGGACTAGACATTTTAATAATTTATTTTATTCAAGATTTTCTTATCTGACTTACTGGAATTAACTTACTAGTCCTGGATATCTAAGTAGAAGAGTTTCTACTAGGTGCTGTATTTTCCTGTCTTTAAGGTGGGCTGAACTTCTGAAAAATAAGGTCACTTACACACCTAGAAAAGCTGAGGGTCAGATTTTCAGATGTAAATACTCATATTGTCTCTTGCTGACCTGTAGTTGGAAACCTGTCTGCAAACTGGGAGGCTTGATGGTAAAAGTGGTCAGAGCTGCCTATGGGTTCCTGTGTTTCTGTGCCAAATTCCAGCCAACAAAACCCTAAAATAAAGAAATCTTACCACAGGGAAATTAATTTTGGCAATTTCGAGAAATCTCAGCTAATGTTCTCTTTTTTCCAATGCCATCATTACTGTCACTGCTGGAAATGAGACTGGGCTGCACAATTTTGGGTCCAAAGAAGCTGGAAAATCAGGTTTCCCCTCTTAGTAACAGACCATGGCTTGAAGTGTGACACCTGAAATGAGTGGAAAAATCCACACAGGGCCTCTACGAATTCATGAGAATGGAGTCTGTGGAAGTGTGGTCACTTCCCAGAATATCCCAGAAATGGTGAAATCATATTTTTCAAGCATGGGATGGTGGGCAAGGAGATATAGTACACTCAATTTTAGTCTTTTTTTTTTCCCCCATATATCTATCTCAGACTGCCAGTTTAAGCTGAAAAGTGTTTTCCTAAAATTTTACTTCCTCTGAGGAACAAAGGGCAAAGGGACACGATGTTTTTCTAGGATTTGTCTGAGTCTCTCTAAAGTACATAAGAGCTTGAAGGAAATCAGGGCTAAGCTCTCTTCAGGAAATGCTGTTAATCTGAGACTACAAACTTGTCAATAAAGCTCACAAATTACTTTGCACATGAAAATGGAGATCAGCAGAAGCAGAACAAAATATGTGTTTTTAATATTACAGATACATGCTCAAGCCAACAGTTATGAAGCTGAAAGTGTCCACCCAAATGTGATGCCTTCTGAAAGTGCTCTTCTGACCGGGAGGGAACTCTGGGATTCCCAGCAGCTGATACAGCTATGAAATCTGAAACTGCCAGATTTAGGGACTGTATAAACTGAGCTGGGAAGGCTTACACACAACATCTCACGAGTATTGCCCTCCCAGTTTCAGTATTGGAATTTAAAAACATCCAGCTAACTGAAATTAGCTCAGAGTTTGTCCCTCCTGCTTTTTGGAAGTGCTGCCTCAAGCGTTTCAGAAAAGTATTTTGCTAAATAATGGATCAGGTGAACCAGATAAGGTTTGCAATTTTAAATCTCATACAGACTATGAGATTTATATATACAGTATCCAACTGACCCAAATTAATTAAAAATTAAAAAAAAAAGGAAAGAAAAAGATTGTAGATGACCAGATGCATGAGGTTTTGAGGATGGAGTGCATTCTGTGAATGGGCTGCTGTTTCACTCTGGTTTTGGTGGTTTATTCCATAATGTTCCTCCAGTAAGGGCTTGAGACTGAAATATGTAAGCTTGAGTTTGCATTTTTTGTGGGGTTGCATGTGCCTGAGCTACCAACAAATTCAGATACATGGTTAATAACAAAAAGAAAATTATTTTCAGTAAGGCTTTTATTCTGGACAGTTATCAGTTCTCTGTCTAGGTCAAAATTTATTTAAGTCTTGGTTTGGGCTGAAAATGGCAGTCCTCATAAATTTATACTGTTTGCTTTTGCTCTGTCACACAAAACTGGACAAATAAAAAGTACATTTCAACACGAAGCCTGCAAATTCTGGTGGAATTAGTGGCAGAGAGCTCCAAAAAGTGATTTGTGTGATGTAACATGTTCAACCATAGGACGTTTGAAAATACTCCCCTCTGCACAGATAAAGGGAGAGCAAACCAAACCAAAGCCAAACCAGCTGTACCTTACAAAGTACAATCAACTTTTTGAGTGTATAAATGAGGGATTATAATCCTTAATTTCTACTGAAATTTGTTATATTGCTCAGAAGTTTTCTCTCACTTGAATCCAAATAAGTCTATACACAAACTTCCGATCCCCTCCAGAGCTGACTCACAGTAAAATGGAAATCAGGGCTGTCTATTAAAAGGCATCCCATGAAAAATCTGATTGAGTTGGGATCATATATAGGTTCCTCCACATACCTATGGATCACAGAATTCTGAAGAGCAGTGTTGTACTGTTTCTTTTCAAATGCAAACCCCTGGATTTTTGTAGCCCCCTGGCCTTTGTAACAATTTGTGTAAAAAAAAAAAATCCTGTTATTTTGGGATTTGAAAGTACACTCCTTTCTCACTGAACGTATAAAAATATTTAGATGTCTAATTCTTTTGCAGTTTTGTTCTACTATGAGCAAGACATTTTTCTGTCTTTTTTAGATGAATGTATATGCTATTCAGTGAATTCAGAACTCAGAAAGGCTTGGCAATAGGGATTTCTCAAATATTATGTCTGCCTTTTTTTTTTTTTATCTACAATTATCTGTCAAATCTATTATCAAGCTGTGTCTTGCTTGTGAAACTCCAAAAATAAACCAAACAATATATTTATTAATATTTTTAAATGTAGAAATGGTATTTGTTTGCAGATCTTTGGTATGGAAGCAGGTGGTTGTCCCTGAAAAATGTTCTGGGTATTTTTTTAAAAACATTTTTTCAAGCAAACAGTTTACACATAAAACCACCGTATGATTTTGAGGAAGATTTCATGTGAATTAGTTTTACAGGTATTTTTTAATATTTGATGGTATATTTTTATTAATTTAGTATTATTGTGTGTGCTCAAAAATGGAAAGTCTTACATAAATGTTCAAGCTCTAAAGCAACAGATTTGAAAGCCCTGAGTGTCATAAAATTTAGATTTTCCTGGACCATTAGCAGAAGATAAATATTAGCCTTTACTGAATATGTGATATTACTCTAGAAACAAGCACCTAGCCAATGAGTGTGCTTTTCATCAAGACATTAAAAGAACTTTACATTGTAATTGGTACCAGGGAAAGATGAGACATAATACTACCAAGATTACTAATTTAAGTCACAGCTGGACTGAAAAAAATATATTTTCTCAAATCCATTGTTTTCCCCTCCCCATCCTTACCTCCAGACAATTTGGAGGGAAAATAACCACATAACCCAAAAAAGATGGAGACATTCAAATAACCCAAAAAAGATGAAGAAATTAAATACCATGCCACACCTGACAATTTGGGGTTTGCTACTGCTAACTCTGGAATAAGATTCAATGCTTTCTAAATGAAAATTATATCGTGACGTAAATATCGGTGGAATTACAAATTACTGGGTTTATTGTTTTGGCTTTATGTATTTTCAGTTGAAAAACCAGAAGTTTAAACTGGTGGAAGACTGTAAGTTCTCCTTGCACTGACACCACACTTTTTTCAGGAAATAAAGTTCCCCTCAACACTTTCCATCAGTTTCAGAAATAAAAGAGCTCTTCACAGGGTGACTTCCAGTGTACTCTGTGTAGTTAAAGTGACCATGAAGTTACATCCACATGCTAAAAACACCTTCATAGCTGCCTTTAGACAGCAAGTCTTCTCCACATGGTTGTTAAGGTATACTACTAAGATCCGTAATTACCTTAATTTAAATGTTCAAAAATGTCCTAGTTTTTTATTCCTTGTCTTTCAGCAATACGCAAGGAAAATGTTGAAATGATTTCACTTGGGAAACTGGGATTTCTCTGAGCACTCACTGTAGGCTGCTGTTGTGAACAGCAAGTTGAGCTGGGTGAAGACCAGTGCAGAGTCTTCAGCTCCCTAATACCTCATTTGTTATAGAAGACACTGCAAAAAAATGGAAAATTGCCACCTTTTAAGCCATCATGTTTGTCTCTTTATAAACACCCAACAGTGAAATGCTTTAAATTAATGTTGCTTTTGTAGTGGTTTTGATTCAAAATATTCATTACTTACTTATTTTCCCTCTGTGAGATAAGAATTAGGAGAAAGCAAAGCAGGCACAAACCTTAAACAGTTGCAGTACAATGAAAGAGTTTTATTACTAATAGAATTAAAATATAATAAAAATACTAATAGAATTAAAATAGAATTTCCAGCACTTCTCTCCTTTTACCAACTTGCACAAAGGATAACAGAACATGGGATGTTAGTCAGTGTTGCAGTTCTTGAAAAGTCTCTCTCTTATGCTTAAGGAAAAAAGGGTTTTCTTCAGTTGCACGTGGTTCCCAAACTGCCACCAACAGCAGACCCGCCCGGAAACAATCAATCTGCTGTGGTGTAAAACATCTCTCCCATGAAAAATCTCACAGTTCCTTCACACTGCAAAACATGGGCCATCACATGGGGTTATTAATCTTTTTAAGGATAAGTTATTTTGGCCTGCACACAAAGGCTTTTCTTCGCCACAAGTCTCTAAAAGCCTCTCACTGCTTCTATATAGCCTGGCATAGGCACTCTTCACAATCTTCACAGGCACACAAGGATCCTCCATCCCCCCATGTTCTTCAAATGGATTAAAGAGACAACAGTTTGTGGTATTACAGTTTCTTACCATGGCAGGCAAGAAGGTTTTTTAAGCTACGCGCGAGAATCGCGGCACCGCCCTCTTTTCTCCCATTGCCATGCTCAGCTCCGTCCCACGGGACTCACTTCTCTTTCTCTCTGACTCTGAAGCCGCCATGTTGAAGTGTGTTCTTGTTCGGGCTTTACGGTGGGGAAAGCCTCGCTCCCTCTGTGCTGCTGGCTGCGTGGTGTCTTCTTCAGTTCAGCGCGAAGTGTGCTGGTTGTAGACAGGAGGCTCTGCCGGCTCCCGTTGGCTCCGCCGGCTCCGCATGGAGAGGAGAGACACCTGCCTGTCCCCAGAAGCCGCGCTGGATGGGTCCAGCTGTGAGCAGTCCATGGCTGGTTTCAGCTGTGAGCAGTCCATGGCTGGTTTTAGCTGCCTGTGGCTCTGGGACAGTCCCCCCGCAGTGATCCAGGGTCCGTGCCGCAGCGTTGGGAAAAGGGGGGAAGGGGCAGTGGCCCCGGCCCAGCCCGGCGGGGCCTGGCGGCTCGGAGCCCCCCCACTTTCCAGCAGGCGAGCTCGGACAACAGGGAAATCCTGGCTTTCCGTGCGGTTAAAATATGTAAGTTGTGAGAAGCATCATTAGTCTAAAAGACTGTCCATCAACTCAGGTTCAACCCACTACAGCTTTTTAAATGGTAAGGCACAAAGGCTGAAAGAATTATTATTTCATTAGTAAACTGCATCTGGAATACCTGACACCAGAACACATTCCCCTGCTCTCCAGCTGCTGAAAACAGAAATGGTCTAATCGTGCACAACCCCCTGTATATTTTAGTGTAATTTTGGTTGAATCACACATGCAAATCTGGCCTGTGTTCGTCAGGTGAAATGGTTATGTGAATTCCTCCCTGTGTCTCTCCTGCTGATCAAACCCTGGTCAGAGCAAGCCCTTTCCACAGACACAGGATTCCTCCTCCTTCATGATTCTTTCATCTCTTTTTTGAGCGTTTCTATACAAAAGGGACTAAACCACAGGCAAAGTAGGGCTAAGAGTCTCATTTATCATTGAAAGCTAGTAGAATTAGAGGAATTGAAAATGAAAAGACAACACTGACATGAGAAGTCAGACTGTTCACCTCTTGTAAAAGGTGGGACCTTGCAGCAGATGTACAGAATAGAAACAAAAACAACAAGTGTTCTCATTACATACTTTGAAGGCAAAGAATAATGCAATGACACTGGTGTGAACCCCTCCAAATATTAAGCAATGGTCATTTAGAATTCTAGTGATGGTGTGGTAACTTCTTTATTTCCGAAGAGAAGGAGCTGGCATTTTTTGGAGCCGTTATTACCTCAAATTGGAAAAAGCAGCAGGTCAAAATCATCCATAAAGAAACAATCATCCATCCAATATCTTGATCCTAATGAAAACGTTTACAAAACTGCAGCACCTTTTGGATTAGAGGTTTGGGATGGAAATGAAGCTGCTTTAACTTGATGGACCCATTTCCCATCAAATGTATTTACTACATATGCTGTAGAAAATAACCTGCAGCTATGAAAATTTTATGTTTGAAGGATTATCCTGTGTCACCAAAGGGATTCTCTATGAGGAATAAATCAGATGTAAAGCTGTTTAAATTATTTCCAGAACAACTGAAAATTTCAGAATAACATACTTTCTCAGATTTCAGTCTCTCTGCTAAAGACACATCCCAAAATCTGCTGGAGCCTTTGAAGAAACTGTGCGATTTAGTGCATATTCCTGAGTTCTGGCAGTGATGTGTGTATTCCAGTGGGGTGCTGGGGAACACTACAGGAGTTTTTCTTCTTTTTTTTCTTTGAGGTAATACCTGTATTGGGTTTGCATGACCTGGTTTTGGTAGAAGGGCTATAGGGGTGGTTTCTGTGAGAAGCTGCAGGAAGCCTCCTCCGTGTTCAGCAGAGCCAGTGCCTGGCAGCTCCAAGATGGACATGCCACTGACCAGTGCTGGTTCAATTAGAAATGGTGGTAACACCTCAGCAACAACAGATTTAAGAAGAAAGGGGGAAAAAAAGTTATTGTGTGTGGCAGTACAAGTGGCTCCAGCCACTCTGCCTCCTGAGAAGAAGTCAAACAACCAGCCGTGGTGGTCAGCAACCCAAGTTTAGTGCACTTAAGCTATGGTGAGAACCCATGAGTCCTTTGTTCTGATATTTGCATGTTTTCCCTTGATAGGTTAATATTTTCCCCTCCCAGTTTTATGTATGAGTGTATGTTATAACAGATCCACTGGATCCACTGGATCCTCACCCAAGTCCCTCCTATGTTTTGTTCTCATTGGTTCCCTTCCTGTCAACCCCGCCTACTTGCCCCTATCCCATTGGCAATGATCCCTTTCCCCACCTATCTCATACCGAGTATAAAATCCCTGGACCCTCCTACCAATTTGGCTCTTCATCCCTGTCATTTCACCCGAATAAACCTCTGCGTGGAACACAAACAGAGAGTCGCCTCTCTTTCACTTCTTCTCCTCTGCCATTGTATGAGCTCACATTAGGTCAAGGGGAAGCTCTTTCGGCTGAGGAGCATACCCTGTCTGCCTGCGTATATTTGTGAGTGTGCGCCTACCGTAGTGCAGACGGGTCCGTGGCTCGACCTCCGGGCTCTCTTTTGGACTAGCACGCAGCACACCATCAATTGTGCAGATGTAGTTGCAGCCAGAGGAGAGCAGGGTGACAACATGTGAGAAGAACAACTCTGCAGACACCCAGCGCAGTGCAGGAGGAGGGGCAGGATGTGCTCCAGTTACTGGAGCTGGGAATCCTCTGCAGCCCTTGGTGAAGGCTGTGGTGAGGCAGCTGTGGCCCTGTAGCCCATGGAGGGCATGGGGGAGCAGAGATCCACCTGCCGCTCGTGAAGGAGCCCATGCTGGAGCAGGGGGATGCCTGAGAGAGGCTGTGTCACCATAGGAGGCCTGTGCTGGATCAGCGTCCTGGCAGGGACCTGTGACCCTGTGGAGAAATGAGCCCATGCTGGAGCAGGTTTGCTGGCACGGCTTGTGACCCATTGTGCCTGGACTGACCCCATGGGAGCACATGGTATCCACATGGCAGCAGTTCATGGAGAGCCCTTGCCCATGGCATGGACTCACGTTGGAGAAGTTCATGGAGGGATCCCACAGTGCAGCAGGGGAACGACTCCTCTTCCTGAGCAGCTGGAGAAACCATGGGTGATAAACTGTCCGTAATCCCCATTCCCTGCCTCCCTGTGCTGCTGGGGCAGGAGGTAGATCTGGAAAGAAGAAAGTGATGGGGGGAAGGTGTTTTCAAGGGCTTATTTTACTTCTCATTATCCTGCTCTGATTTTGTTAGTAATACATTCAATTCATATCCCCGAATTCAGTCTGTTTTTCCTGTGATGGTATTAGCTGAGTGATCTCTCCTGGTCCTTATCTCAACCTATGAAACTTTTGGTACATTTTCTCTGTCCCCAGCAACTGCATCAGGGAGGGCTCTGGCTTCTGTCATTGTCTCTTCTCAAAGGCTGCAACACACAGAAGCAGAGCATCTGGGCTCCAGAGAGCTTTCATCACACATTTGAAAATATATGTCAGAGGAAACATGAGATGAAAACTACTTCTCGCTTTACTGGTAGAAAATAATGCAATCTCAGCAATCTTCTTTTCCACTCCAAGTAGCTTAAAATATAAAACTAGATTAATTTTATTTTAAATTCTACATTGTACAACAGAGAACAAGCCCCATAAAATTGTATTACTTGTTGTTACAATATACAACTTAATTTTTGCTAATTTAGAATTGAGGCTTTCTTGGCCCCTCTAAATTTATTCTCAGGTGAAGATGTGGGAACAGCAGAGGTTTAGGGAGGATTAAAACTGGTCTAAATGTCTCTGAGAAGCTCCAATGGCAGAAAAAAGCTGTTCTTTCCATCCCAACCAGAAACACCCATAAGGCTCAATAAGCTCAGTGCTCTACTGCCAGATTTATGAAAGCCAGCCTTGTCTTCCTGGAGGGCATCAAACTCCCCCTTGCTGCTTGCTGCCACCACAGGGGCTCCGTCCACTGCTGGTTTGTGTCTGATCCTTGCTGGGCTCCCTCTGCCACTTCAGCCAATACCGCCCTGGAAAGGGCTCCACGCTCTGGTGTTCCCAACTTTGGGCTAAATTCTTATCAGCACTGAAAGAAGTGGCAAAACAAAGAGCCATTTTCAGTCCTACCTGGAAACTCTTCTCCAGTGCCGCTGCCAGAGATCATCTCTCTGTCAGCTTGGCACTGTGCCTGCTGCATCCTCATCCCTGCCCCTTCCATCAGCAGGAACTCCTGCACATCAGCACTCGGGCTGTCCTACGTCATGAAGAGAGCTGTGTCAGAAGAGTAGAGATCGCATTTCCTTGGCATTCCTAACAGACACAGGAAACATGAGTCACAACAACTGCTTCTTGGACATGACAGAAAATATTACAGTCACGCAAACTTCAGTGGAAAAGACACTGCTGAGATCGAAGCTTCTGATGAAATGCATTGACATCTGTGAGTTTTAATGTGAGGTCCAGAAATTTCTTGAGTTTAAAAAGAACCAAACTTTGTGTCAGAAAAGCTTTTTGTGCAAGGGATAAAATTGCCTGAGGCATTGGAACACAGAATTTCTGATTGTATCTCAGGTTATATACGTGACCCTGACAAGTAATTCTGTTGTCATGTACAACAGTAGCAGATGTTTTAATATTCCAAAGAAATAAACAGTTCAAACCATAGAGCTCAGTAAAATCTTTTGAGATTCTGAAAGAGGAACTTACTTGCTTTCTCTCTTGATGAACTGGTGTCCTCAGGGGTGAAAACACCCCCAATATGAGGAAATGCTCAGTGTGCCTGAAATCATGGATTCCTAGAGTGGGTTTTGGATGGAAGGGACCTTGAAGACCAGCCCAGGACAGGGTTGGTTTTCTGAGCTGCAGCTGCAGCACTGTAGAACCTGGTGAGATTGCCATGTCTCCCCTTGTCGAGCTTGTCCAGGCCCCTCTGGATGGCATCCAATCCCTCAGGCGTGTCAACCACAGCCTGGTGTCATCTGCGTATTTTTTCCTGGGTTTGGGGATTTTTTGCCCCCGGAGCCCTTTCCAGAGGTGCAGGAAAAGCTCCTGCAGCCACGACCATGGAAGAGCTTTGGGAAAAGTGTGTATCCCGTTGCTCTCCGTTAGTCAGAATTGTTGTGAAGTAACATAACATATGGAGCTGTTGTATAGGAAGAGTTTTCAGGCATTATTCCTCCTCAAATTATTTTTGTTCCAAACCCGAAGGAAAAGAAAGGGGAGGTTCACTGCTAATGCAGTGTTATGTTTGCTAGTAGTGTAATATTAGTTAGTATCAGTATTGGTTAAAAATACTGCAGCAGGTATTTCTGAGGAAGGCTAGGGAGTGGATCAATTTCATTTTCAGTTTTTGTGAAGAAGTGTATCCATTGTGCAAACAACTCTCGCTCTGCACACACACCTTCCCAGTGAAGTGTTCATAGCCAGCAGAGGTGTCAGCAGTCCGTGCAACAGCTCTGCCTGGCAGCAGCCAGAAATACAGCACTGGGCTGTTGGGCATTCTTAGAAAGGAGCAGGGAACGCAACACAAAACACGATTAGGCCGCTCCATGAATCTGTGGTGCTGTTTTGGATATCATTTGCCATTCTTTCCCAACGCACAGGCAAGGTTCCAGTAGAATTACAAAGGCAACATCAGAGCACTGCAAACATTTGGGAGGAGGAAACCATGGTGGAAAAAAAGCTCAGCCCTCCCTGAACATGCCTGACTGGAACTTTGGACTGTTGAGTTAAGCCGCCTAGGTAAGATAAAGGGAACACTACTGTTCAATCATTTCAGGTCTAGGGAGAAGGAAATAAGGCTGAGGGAAAAGAATGCATCTGAAGAAAGCCAGAGGCAGCAGAAAATCATCATGGTTGGCTTTGGGGTGGGGGCAGCCACAGCACACAGAGGCCAGGTTTGCACAGACGAAGGAGGTAGGAGGAGAGTTTTGGGGGTGTGGTGTAACCTCTGGTGAGAGGCAGAGAGCAGCTGTCCTCCCTTACACCAACCGGCCCAGCTGTGGAACCCCCAAGCGCAGGAAGGCCACATCCACAGGACATTCCCGTGAGGGGCAGCTGAGGGGGTGTGAGAATCCATCAAACACCCCCCGAAGTGCTGCCCAGAGGCCTTGCACCACAGGACTGCACAGGATGCAAAGTGATGCCGCAGATCCAGAGCCTGGTGCAAGAGACTCTGTCAAACTGCCCCTCCCCTTTCCTGGGGAGGTACCTGGGCATTCCCAGCTGGCCTGAAATCTATTAATCCATTGCATTCTGTGTTTGTTAGGGGACTCTGACCACCAGCTGGAGAGGATCATCCGGACGCTGGTGGGATCTACAGAGTGCTGATATCTTCTACTTAATCTGTCAGTCACTACCTTTCTGTCTTGCCACCTCTTTTCTATTTCTTTCTCTTCCTTTCTTTCATATATTTAGTATTAAATAAAATCCATACTATTGAATTTGGCAAATGGTCTCATTTGCACCTTAATTTGGGCAGACACATTTCTAATACTTTTTATCCCCATCCTCAGCCAAGGGCGTCCGGAGCCCCAGGGCTGCAGGAAAAGCTCCTGCAGCCATGGCCATGGAAGAGCTTCTGGAATAGTTTATAGCCCATTGCTCTCTGGTTTTGTAAGTCAGAATTGTTACGTCTCACCATGGAGCTGTAAAGGAACAAATTTTCATGGATTATTCCTCTTCAAATTAATTTTGTTCTAAAGAATAATGAAAAGAAAGAGGAGGTTCACTGCTGGTGCCGAGTTCTGTCTGCAACTACTGTAATATTAGTTAGTAAATTGGGGGAAGCAACAAGAGCAGTGCAGCAAGCACTTCATTAAATAAAAGGTAGAACGCCACCTAAAAGATCCCACATTGATATAGTTACACAGCTTGGGTTTGCCCAGGAAGTTTGTGGTGTTTTCTTTCCTGGGAACGCCAGCACCTCTCTACTGAAGGTCAGAACGAGTCTGGGAGCAGGGGAGCTGCTGGCAGATTTAAATTGAGATGTGATGACAATTTTTCACTTAGCCTCTGTCACCTTTGTGATAGAGACAAGAGGCTTTTCCTTCCTTTTAATTATAGGCCTGTAGTGGGCCCAATTTTGTCCTTTTATAGGAACCCCCCAAGAGATGAGATGGAGCTGGGTGAGAATCAATGAAATTTTTAATTGCCACCGTAATTGACAGTATTGACAATTTACTAGTATTTGTGACTTGTCTGTATTCTCATCACAAGTGACTTGTTGGGAGACCAAGTATTAGGCAAAGTATTTAATTTTATTTTGATTATGGAAAAAAGAGGTATAGGAAAAGCTCCTATGGCTATATATTTTTCTCAACAAAAACAAATACATATTTGAAATCGTGGCAACCTTCCCAGCTCTGCCTTGGGAGGTTTCAGAATTACTATTGTGGAGATACAGCTAGAAAGCAGAAGTGAGAGCACTGCTAAACTCATGTCAGAAGTAGCTGCGCTAACGCTGCTAGGCCGCAAACCGTGGCAGGCAGTAAGGCTTATACTGAAATAGTCAGCATAGAAGGCATGCTTGGTATGTACCTGTGATAGTTAGTGCTAGCTTCTAGTTTTGCAATGTTATTAAGAAACATAGATATGGTTGTTATAGTGATTGCTGCTTATATAACTGCTAAAAAGGTATAAATACTCAGTTCTGTATCAATAAAATTGGCTTATTGCATCCAAGCAATCTGCCCCGTCTCTTTCATCGCTGACCGTCTTGCGACATACTTTGATCTAGCTAAACTTTTCAGATTTACGAAAAAAGAAGCTAAAGAATCTCAACAGAAGACAAAAAATGTTCCATGAGGAATGGTTGACTTCACCTTCCTCAACTCATTTTTCTTCACAGTCCTCAGCAGCAATGGCATGTTGGCTGTGGATGTGAGAGGTGGCAGCTCCCTGGCACACACGGTGCTGCTGGCAGAGCTGGCTGCTGTCTACTCAAGGCTCAGGCAGGCACCTGAGCTGCCTTGCTGCACTGCCAGAGCCATCTCAAGGCTGATCTGCAGGCCAGAGGTGCTGGTCAGCTGGAAGCTGCAGGACTTGCCGCAGGGCAGCGCCGTGAGCTGGCAGTGCAGTGAGTGGGGCAAAAGCAGCCAGGCCAATGGCACCAACGTTTGGACCCAGCAGGAGACTTTCTCCACGTCCAAGTAGGAGCCTGTGCAGAGGGTGTCCAGCAGGTACCAGCACTGATCCCTCTGCAGCTGGCCACCAGAGGCGTGGAGAAAGCACCTCTGCCCCAGCAGCTGCTCGCCAGAGCACAGGCACTCCAGAGCCACACGGACGCGCCCGGCTGGCGGCTGCTTTGTGCTGTCCGCATTGAAGGAGTGGCCGGGGGGTGGCCGCAGGATGACCAGTGGGCGGTAGACGGTGCTGTTCTCCGGGATGCTCCAGGCTTCAGAGCTGGTGTCCATCCCGGTGGCTGGGTGCAACTCTGGCATGAAGTTCCTCCTGGAGAGCACTCAGCAGACACTGAGGAGGTCCTCCAGCAGCTCCTTCAGCACCCCCAAGCTGGGCGGGTCCTGCTGTAGAATCACAGAATCACACAACAGTTGGGCTTAGGAGTGACCTTCGAAGGGCATCCAGTCTGACCCCGCAGCCATGAGCAGGGACATTCTCAGCTAGACCAGGTTGCTGACAGCCCGCTCCAGCCTTATCCTGGATGTGCCCATTGGTGATGGGGTGGGCACAGCCAAAGTGCTGCCACCACTGTCTGCACCCTTGACCTTCTTGTCCTGCTCACTGACCTTCTCCTGGCTGCCGACCTTCTCCAGGCTGTTGGATCTCTCCTGCTCACTGCAGCTGGCAGAGCCACGCTTTCTTCTCCTCACCAGCCAGCAGCCCACAGCAAGCAGAACCAGAACCAGGGCTGCTGCAATGAGCCAAAACAGCCACTGCTGCTGCAGTGCTGAAGGGAGCAGGGTTTCCATGGTGCCACTGCTCCCCTCAATCTCCTGCAGGAGCTGAGTCATCTCTTGATGCAGGTATTCCTCGCGCTCCCGCATCCGCCTGACTGCATCTTCATCGACCTGAACCTGCACCTTCAGCCCAGTGTGGGTGGCTAATAGGGCCAGGATGAAGGCAAGCGTGGGAGACATGGCCTGCTGGGAGAAAGGGAGCTCAGCAGGTGTGGCTGGGAGGGAGCAGGGGGCTGGGGGCACCTGGAATGTCCCCAGAGCCTCTCTGGTCCCCTGCCACGCTGAGAGCCCCAAGCCCCTCTTGCCCCAGCTCTGGGGACAGAGCCCTGCCCTGAGGGTCCCAGCTCTCACTCTGGGTTTAAACCCCCCTGGGCATCTCTGCCAGCCCCCATCCAGCCCAGCTTTGCCAGCCCCCATCCAGCCCAGCGTTCCCTCTGCATCTGCCCTCACTGGCTTCCCAAATCCAACTGCCCGCTGATGGCCCTGGACACAGGTGCCAATGTGACCTGTCAGCCAGCAGGACCATGTCACTTGCCTGCCAGGCTGGCCATGCCCCTGCTCACAGCTCCTACTGTTTCTTCATAACAATTCTGACTAATGGAGAGCAACGGGATAGACAGTTTTCCCAAAGCTCTTCCATGGTTGTGGCTGCAGAAGCTTTTCCTGCACCTCTGGAAAGGGCTCTGGGGGCCCCTGGCCAAGGATGGGGATCAGGAGTCAGGGAGAAGAAGCAAAGGGCTCAAGAACAAGGGAGGGTGGGCAGAGCTTGCTCCCACAGCGTGGCAGAGCAAGAGCCTCATGTCCTTCTCCTGAACCTGCGGTGCCGGCAGGTCCTCTTCCTGTGGGGCTCCAGGGCACAGCTCCTGGGGGCTGCAGGCCCTCCTCGTTTTGGAGTGCTCGGGAAAAGCTCCTGCAGCCATGACCATGAAAGAGCTTCTGGAAAAGTGTATAGCCTGTTGTTCTCTGTTATCAGAATTATGTCAAAACATGGATCTGAAACAGGAAAAAATTTTCAGGGATTATTTCGCTTCAAATGACTTTGTTCCATACCAGAAAGAAAACAAAGAGGAGGTTCACTGCTGGTGCCATGTTACGTGTGCAATTAGTCTAATATTAGTTATTAAGTTAAAATTCTTTATTAGTCACAAATGTTGGAGAAATTGTTTCTTAGAGTCTGGAAAGTGGATAAATTTCATTTTTTGAACATGAGAAGGAATGTATACATTGTAAAAACAGTTCTAGGTCTGCACACAGAACTTTCCAGTGAGGTTTTCATAGCCAGCAGAAGTGTCAGCAGTCTGTGCAACAGCTCTGCCTGGCAGCAGTCAGAAATACAGCACTGGGCTGTTGGGCATTCTTAGAAATTGGGCAGCCCAACATTATGGGAATGTTGTAGTGGAACTATAAAGGTAACACAACAGGTGTGCAAGAATGTGATACCTTTCCTGTATTTCTCATGTTTTTTCTTGGCATTTCCCTATTTTTCTGTTTATTTTTCTTTCCTCTTTCATGAAAAAGAAAAAAAAGTTGTATTATTGCTTTGGATTCCCCACATGTAACCTCGTTTGTGTTTTAATCTCACTTTCAAGTATATTTAGAACCTAATTTCTTTCTGCAATTGTGGGTCAAGGCAAAACTTGCCTCTCCTTACCTTAAGCCTATTGGAGCATCCTGCTTAGCTACTTCCCAAGTTAAAGTCATTAGTCAATAAATTCTAGAAAATTCAGCATAAAGATCATTCTTGCCTAAGAGTCACATGTCTGTTGACGTAAAGTTTATGACACAGGTTCATGTTTATGTCTACGGGGCTATGTTGTAATGGTTCCGCATCCTGTCCCAAGTTAATTCCTTAACGGGGGTTTGAATTTTGGGTTGCCTTACATCTGTGCATGTGCTTGTGCACCTGCAGGAGGGGACATGGTAGGAGGTGTCAGAATAACAGCAAGATGTTACAAAGAAAAGAGGCTTTATTAGGAATGTGTTCGACAAAAACCCAAACCAACAAACCATAATAACTAATGTTCTTGCAGTCTCAAGACAAAATTACCTCTTTTAGAGTAAAATACTGGGACCTAAAAGCTGCGAAATATCAGTATTTCTTAGTTACAATACTAGGTTAAAAACTAAAGAAACAGCACTGAAATTTCAGAAATATACTTTACCTAAATTAGAAACATGACAATTTTTATTTTCCCCTGAAGCATGATGCTAAATGGATATTTAAAAGAAATACATTAGAAACCCAGGACTTAAACATCTTTTGATGATATGGTGATGATTAACCAAGAAATTCTTCTTTTGATCTCCTTTTGATCCATGTGAAATGCTTAGTCATGAACTTACGGAATTTTCCAGTTCATTTTATAACAATTTCACAATTTTACCTTTTACTTACGTTTCTAACTTTGTGGTTTAGGTGTGAAAATTATCGTGTTTTAACTGAACTGTACAGCAACTTGCTTTGAGTCTAACGGAACTTTCCTTGCATGAGACTTGTTTTGTGTACAATTTTGTTTGAACAAACGAAACACTGGGGCAGATGTTGAGCCGTTCATGTGTCCCACAGTAAATAAAAAAGCCAACTGTTTCATGAAGCCAGGTTGTATGAGAAGGCAGATGAGGCGAATTATGAGGTGGTTAAAACTTAAATATTCTTGAAGCCATGAGGCTGAAGTCTGTCTCCTCTTGCATGGGAAGAAATTAAAGAGAAAGCAAACCAACTACTGCTAAGAAAGTTTGCCTTATTTCTGGCTGCACAAAGCAGCTCAGCTGCCTGGTGCATGTAGCCCCATGCATCAGCTGCTGAAGCATGAATTTGTTTCACTCCTCAAATGAAGCTGAAATCACTTTGGGAAAGTGGTGAACCTGCACACATTTATGGTGTCAAACATGTTTTATATTCATGTCTGTTGGTGGAACTTGTGCTGCCTGGTTAGGCAGCATGTCCTTGGGTAAGGTTGATTCTGTTTCTAATTTGACAAAGTTATTTCTAGGGGAATTTCTTTTTTCTTCCTCTTCTTACATGTTGTGGAATTTTTGCTTTTTTGGGAGATGCTGCCATTTTTACTTCACTTTTGCTGTTCTTTGGCCAGTTATGAAAAGGAAAGGCTAGCAGCCAGCCTAGGCATAAACTGTGGCAAAGCCTCGTTCAGCTGCAGTAATACCAAAATTTCACGTGAGTTCCTAGAACTACAGCATGGATAAACACAAATGCCTCCTGGTGACTTATCAGGGCTCCAGCTGTGTGCACAGCTTCCTACATGGTCTTCATAATTCAAAAAATCTCTTCAGTTCAGGCTTCTGGAGAGTCTGTTCTTTTCCCTCTTGAAGACAAAATTTCTAGATGCTTGAACAAAAGCGTATTTCCCCAAATTTTTCTGGAGTTGAGCAGTGTATGAGATTCTGACATGCTGTTTTTTTTAAGGTCTGGTAGCAGGGCAATTTATTATCCACTTGCATCGTCTACCCACAAAGCTCCCACCTAATGTAGGTAAGCAGTTCCGTGATTTATCTTCTTTTCAGGCTAAATTATGCATAGTAATTGATGTCCAGGAATCTACAGCTGAGCTAGAATTAGATTGAGGAGAACACATGCTGTCTTCAGGACAGCACTTCAGCACTTTCCCAGAGTGTGGGCCTTTGGTTACTTAGCTTTTGGGATGCTCTTGGCTGATAAAACAAGAGAGATAAACTTTCAGAATATTAACCCTGCCATAAGGAATGTCACAACAGCATCATAAATAAGGAAGGTAGCAGACTGTTGAGATTGGGTTCAAACAATCAAGGGTGTTTTAAAAATCACATTCCCCTGATATGTCTGTGTATGGCCTACAGCCTAAATAAGTTTTATTCTCCCCACTTGCTAAGCTGAATCCAGTGGTGACACTATTCAGCATTGTCTGGCTGTGGGCTCTGACTCCCTCCATACCTGCCAACCTTCCTTCCTTTTTATTTCTTTGAAACTACTAAGCTTCAATCACAAACAGGAATAAGACTGTGTCTCGGTTTTGAAAGACAGGTGTCTGCTAAGGAAGGCAGAAGCCCCCCCTTG
>NW_024581038.1:241243-325543 GCF_017639235.1 Corvus kubaryi
AAATTCCTTTAACAGAAAAAAACTAAGACTAAACTGAAACCCCAACAGACTGTAATAAAATGAGTCTTTTTTTACATAATCCAGGAAGTGGGGAGGAAAGAAAATCCATTAGACTATAGTAATTAAAATTTTTGAGTGTATCTTTCACTTCTATCAGAATATTATCTACCAAATTTACTGTGTATAATAAAAGAGAATTAAAATAATATAATCAAATAAACATAACAACACTTAAAAAAAAATTGAAAAGAAAATGAGGTAATGCCATGAACTGGAAATAATAATTCTGGTTTATTTCGCACTTTATAGAATTCTCCACTGCCAGCAACTGTTTATTGATTTGCTTTAGGAAATTAACAGCAGAAGCACAGTCCAGCAACGAGGGCACTTGCCTGAAGGCATATGTCTATTAGTCCTCATTTTCTGCATGTACAATGGGAAAGAGGAAGAGAATGTAACTCGTGAGGAACTTCATGACAATGAGCGCCACAATGACCTGCCCAGCTGTTGTGGTGGTGGTAGCAAATCGAGAACCACTTCGTGAGGAAAGCCAAAGCTAGTCAAGGCATTTTCAGCTAAATGCAGTTTACACAAAAGAGTGACAAATAAAAACAAAAATCATGGTCCTTCTGCTTACTTTTTTTTTTTTTTCTCCTAGCATTCCTTGGGAAAATTCTTGGAGCTATTTCAGGGTAATGAATTCAGGCTAATTCAGGACAGTTCCTGTGGTTGGGGGACTCTGCTGAAATCTTTGGCAAGAAAAATTTTTATGTTCTCCTGGTGGGTAGAATATAAGGAAATACTAAAAGCCACCTGGTAAGACAGGATCTTCCTTTCTGGCAGTTTGTGAAGCAGAGACAAACTGGCTCATCCCAAGTGGGGTTTTCACGCAGTTAATCACAAGTCCCTGCAATGACGTGCCCGTGTGAGCTACTCCTCTGAGTCCCATGGGCTTGGTGGGCATCCATCAGGACAGTCAGTGGAGAATGTGAGATGACTCATGGGAGCAGATGAAGGTGCTCATTTTGGGATGAAATTAAATGTTCTTGCAGCTTCCTTGCATGTGTTGTCCAGGTTATGGGTGGCTCAAAGATCCACCAGTCTTTGTCTCTTTAGGGAGACTCCCAGGCTGTGACAAGCTGCCCTAAATTGCTTTGTAGAGGGGGCAACCAAAAGCTTTGCTGAGCAAAGGCTCCTGAGCAAGCACAGTCTGAATGCAGGATCAAGCAGAAGCAACCTGTATCTGCACAAGCTGATTGACCAGCAGCACTTTCTGGCACTTACTGCCTCAATCCCTTGATTCAGGGATTCAGGATTCAGCCTGTGTCAGAGAAGAAACTCCCTAATCAGCCCTGTCTTGGCACTGGGAAAGGCAAGAGAGGCTTCTCACAGCCTTAGTGGGACCTTGCCAGGAGTGAAGGCTGGACCTTCACAGACTAGAAAGAACCTTTCCCCTGCGAAATTTAAAAATATATTCAGATAAAGAAGGAAGTCAATAGGAATCACCTCTACCAAGCCCCCCGAGATTTTTGCTGAAGCTGTATTCATGTTTATAGCTAAATGGCATAGGGCTAGTAGCTCCTCACAATTTAACATTCTGTTTGAGACTTTGTGTTTATCTAACTGCTTTTTGTTGCCTGCACTGATGTAGAAATAAATCAATTCCAGTGCATTGTAAAGACATAATTTTTTTCTTTTCCTCATGTCATAGTTGAGGAACTAAGACACAAAAGCTGACAAGGCAGAACAACTTTGATGGGGAAAAAAGATGTGAAAAGACTTCTCTCATGTCTCTTCTGTCCATTTGCACGAAGAAAACCCTACAGTTTTTTAGGTTTCCTGCAAATATTCTTCTATTCTTCCCTAATTATAGAAGACTAAGCATATTTAAGGAGTTTTTTTAGAAATGCGAAGATAATAGGTTTTAAATTAATTAATGCGGTATACCATTAATCAAATCTTTTTGAAAAGCTTTAATTTAACTAGAAAGGTCTACTGGATTTTGTTATAGTTTTTAAATTAAGCAATTTATTTCAAATGCCTTTAGTAGATGAGAATATGGCCCACAAAAGAATTAGATCCTGAGTCATCTTTAACGCTGGAGGTTTGCCTCACCTCACAGGACATGAATATTAATTTACTTCACAGAATATCCACAAGGTTGGTGTTTCAAGTAAAAGTCAGAGATATTTTAATGAGAACTTAAAAATACCTTGCGCTAAATTACTTTAAATTCCTAAATCATTATGAAATGTTCGTAAGCACAGTCCTTATGTTTCCACTGCATCTTATTCTCTGAAAAAAAACCCAGGAAAGCAGAGAAGCACAGCCCAGCCTGCAGCTCCTGAAAATCAACTCTGTTCTACATATGCAGAAGGATAGAACTGGGATACTGATAAATATTAAAAAGTTAAATAATGAAGAATGTTTTTAACCCTTAACATCAGATGCCTATTGTAAAAGAAAAAAAAATAGTCTCATAGTGTGATGAGTTTTGTTATCCTGGAGAACACAGTAAATGAATTTCAGTGTGTGTGTGTGTGTGTGAGAGTGAGCCTGTAAATTGTCATTTTGATTCCTAACTACAAATTCCTTTCTTGTTTTATGTTTGTTTGGAGTTTTTTTAGTACTTCACTGGTCAATGCCATGCCTGTTGTGTCTTCTTTGTCTGCAAGAAGATGAAGGAGCAGATTGAGTGGTTTGTCTGTGATAAACCCATCACTGCAGAGCCTCTGATCTAACTCAGAGCAATATGCAAACCACCAGATGTAAGGAAAGACAGCCTGATACACAGACTCACGGAGCTGTAAATCAGCCTCTTCCAAGATCTCAGCAGAAATATTAGGGAAAAAAAAAACAGCTGAAGCCATGAATATAATAAATGTTGTGCTGCAGAGCACAGTAACAGGAGCAGCACTCCACAGTAGCCTCTCTCTCCACCTCTGCAGAGGGTGATTTGCTCTATGCTTGACTCTCACCATCTGGGAAAGGCAGCACTTTGAGGCACAGTTCTCCGTCCCACGTATTAGAGAGACCTTTGGTTCAGGGGCTTCAATTTGCAGGTGGCTCTGCAATAAAAAATATTAAAATAACATTTAATGGAGAAGGATAATACTTCCTATAGAAACCATTAGTGATGGCCCACTGAGATTCAAGTAGAAAAAAAACCAGAATCGCTGCTTTCATATCATTGATGTCTGCAGTTTCATGTTAAATACACTCCTCTGTTTGTAATAAACCTGACACTGATTTCCCAAGGTGAGCACTCAGTGCTTCCTTCTCCCAGTTATCTCACTTACTGATGAGTGAGTTTCTCTTAAAAGGGCTCTCACGTGCTTGCAGCTTACCCCTGCTGCCATGTCCCTGACAAACCAGGTTACAGCTCCTCTTCCTTTAACTTCTAGAAAAAAAAATACATACAGAAAGGACAATTTTTCTTTAATTAGGACTTCAGGAATATTTTTTCATATTTTCTACCGGTGTTTATTGTAGCCATACTTCACTGTTACTGACAAAAAGCAAAATTTCCAAGAAAATTTGACATGCTGAAGTTCCCTGTAATGGCTAGAAGCTCATCCTCACCTCTTTTCCACATGTATTTCTGGCAATATCTGATTTATTTTTAATTTGGAAAAAAAAAGTGCATCTTTTTTTTGCAATGCAAATGCAGAGATGTCCCACATCCTTGCAGCAAATTATCAGCAGCTAAACATTGTGGTTATGAATAGTTCCAGCTTGTCCTTGCCCTGGTATTTCTCACTTCTAGGCAGAGCAGCCGTGAATGTTTAGCAATGGGTTCATAAATGCCAATATCATTAACAAAATTCAGGCTTTACAGGATCACTGTTGCAGCTCAGCCCTAGAAGAGTGCTAATTCCTTTTGACCTGTGTTCTAATCTCAATAGTCAAGGAGTTTGTTGCTGTTTCCTGTGTCATCACAAATCAGTTGGGATAATTTTGAAGCAGATTTCAGTGGGGGAAAGGGCAGAGCAGGAGCATCCAGGCTGGGATTCCCAGACTGCCTGCCTGCTCCTCTGCTCTGTGAAGGATCACATTTTTTGGCTCTTTGACTGAGAGTGGACATAGACCAGCCCACAGCACTGTTGCACCAGTGTCAAGAATAATTTCACCATGTCTAACTGCTACCACAACCAACCTTATAAAAATCCTGCAGTGAAAGATGACAGGTGTGTGGTACTTCCTCCATATGGAACAAAATTTCCATTATAAGTTCACTCATATTTATTGGTAAACCTCTGTCCCCTGTGAAACTGGCCTCTTAAGCATTTCATTCTCTCAGAGAATGATGGATAACCTTTTTTTTCTTTTTTAAGCACAAGTACCCTGTTTCACTGAATCAATACACATAACAGCTGTTTCTGATCCTGTGTTTTGATGGAGATTTATGTCCCATATTTAATGACCGTCTGTCATTCTTGAGAACTGCAAATACAAGTTGCAGAAAGTTGCTGTCCAGAAATGAAAGATAAAGGGAAAATAATATTTTTCTTGGACGTGCTGTGCATCTTTGGAATCTGGTACTGGACAGAACAGGGAAAAAGAGGAGAGGAAAAAAGAAGAAAAACGATTATCACTTGTATCATACATTTCCACTACTTTACTTAGCTTATGACTAGGCAGCAGAAGAACACAGACTAAAGCTCTGTTCATTTTCCCATCCTGGAAGAGTTTTTTGTTCTTTCCTCTGGAAATAGAGGATACATTGGGTAGCCATGTTTCATTTCTTATCGGATACTTTACTTTTATTTGTGAAAAGCACATGGGACTGTTGCAGCTAACTTGTCGGCTGAGAGTAGGGACAGGGAAACCATACAGCTGACAGCAGTGGAAATGCACTGGCTGTGGCTATGTGGGTTTTTTGTATCAGGTGCACTTGTTTGCAGTGTGGAAGTTACCCAATAAAAGCACTGAATCGTTCTTAAAACAGGAAAGATTTTGTTCCCCCTCTGTATCATTCTCCTAGTAAACAGTATGGAGTGTTGCTGTATTCCAGTGGGATGGTCACAGCCATTTAAATGTAGTCTAAAGGCTTCCTGTGAAGTCAATGTTAAGGGGAAAGCTTTAGGATAAGATTGTATTATTAGTTGTCTTTTAAAGAATTCTGCTTTTTTTATGGTTACTAGAGAACAGTAGGCCACCAGACTGCTAAAATTTGTGAAGTCAAACAGCACGAACATGCCATCTTCCATATCCTTGTGTCCCTGCACATGCACATTTTCTGTCTGTGATAGTACATGACATGAAAAGATGATTTCTGTTTTATTTATATCAAATTGAGCTTGTGGGGTACCAGTGCCTGAACAGGATTCATAACTATTGCAATTTTATATGAAGTTATGTCTCGGTTTTGAAAGACAGGTGTCTGCTAAGGAAGGCAGAGGCCCCCCTTGAAGTGGCAGATATAACCCCTTTTCCCTCCAAGTTATTATATTCTGAAATCAAGGGCCTTTAGGCAAAGATGTGGGAAATAGGAATAACAGTTCTTTACTCTCTCTATATATATGTATATAACCAGTCAAACAAAACAACAACAACTATGGCAGTAACAGCAGTCACAAACCCAGTGCCAGCCTTCTCGGCTGTCAGGCTATTTCCCCTCGGGTGCAGTTCCGCTCGCAGCCGGCAGGGGCGCTGGCGGCTCCCGGTGAGCAGGGCAGGTGCGATGGTTCCCCCGCGGCTGCAGGGGGCGCTCCGGAGCGAGCTCGGGAAACACGCGGCACTGGTGCTCTGGGATCCCGGGAAGGGATGGAACAAAGGCTTCACAAACCCCTGGGCAGCCGATCCCGGACTCTCAGGAACAGCGGCTGAAGCGGCAGGGACGGACGCAAATCCCGGGTGGCAGGCGAGATGTATCCAGATGGGAAAAGCCCACGGAGGCCCAGGCAGGCAGGGCGAGCAGGGCTACAGCGTAGCGGAAGCTCAAAGCAGCAGCGGGGCAGGGCAGCCACAGCCCGGTCTCCAGCAGGGCAGGGAAAGCGGCTTTTGGGGTCCCGGCGTTGTTTCCAGCAGGAAGAAAGAACGGCCAAAAAGAAAGAAGCAGCAGCTCCTTTCTCTGCAGCTTCTCTCTCTGGACGCTCAGAGCGAACTGACCCCACACCCAGGTGTAGACAAAAGAGTAGCCAGGTCCGCCCCACTCCCCTTTTGTCTTTCTTAAGTACAGCTATTTGTCCCCTAGCAACATGCATATGGGAGAAAATTCCTTTAACAGGAAAAAAAAAAAAACAGACTAAACTAAAACCCCAACAAGTTAATAATTAAATTTTTTTTAAAATCACATGTAAGAGGATCTCCAAACCCACATTGTGGAAAAAAATAGGATGGAGTTTATCTTGAGCCATTTTGGTAACTGTTTGACAGTACCTGCTTGGAGATTTAAAACTGGAATTATGACTTAGGTAACAGTAAATCCTGTTAGTAGAATTATTGCTGGAGATTCAGTTCTGACAAATCATGTCAGGTCTTTATGGTGTGTGGTGAAGCAGCAGTGACCCAGCAGAAGGTCATCAAACTTGAGTTGATTGTCAGTCTAGATACTTCATACCAGGGTTTTTGAAGATCATTTTGTTCCCAGAGGTTTTCTGCTATTACTGGTGGCTATCAGTTGGTACCAGATGATATTGGAGATAACACTTTATTACATTTATTAACTACATAGTGGGATTGAGTGTACCTTCAGTGCAAATGGTGGAAGATGTTCGTACTGCGGAGGACCAGGCAAAAGCACATTTTGTCTCAAACATTCTGATTTTTATGACAGGAAAAATGTGATCAGAAGAGAGAGGCCTGGAGGTGGGGCAGCGCTGTCCTGAGCCATTTCCTGCTCTGCCTGGAGACTTGAGCTCAGTCCCCACCCTCAGCTCACTCCTGGGACAAGAGCTGAAAGGGCTGGCTCTGCATGCATGACAAAACCGCATGAAAAATCTATGGTACATAAGAGGCTGCGCCATGCTAGCTGTAAAAGAGAGCAGATTGGGCCCTCTATTTTTTTCCTCCCTTTATCTTTTGTTTTCTTTGTCTGACAATCCCAGCTCCAGACCATCCAAGAGGACCAAAACAGGATCAAGATGGGCTCTATGAACTGGTGATATTCTCTGTTCTCTCACTTTCTTTTCTGCCTTTACTTCTCTGGCCCCTCACTCTGCTGGGCACAGCGCTGCTGTCCTGTTCTCCTCCATACTCAGTCCTGAAGTTTGCTGTGGGAGTGGGGAGCTTGTGGCCATATGTTGTGGCTTGTGAGGCAGTGTCACGTGAAAAGGGGAGATTTCCTCGACCCTTGGTGTCAGATTTGTCTGTCAGCGCCTCAGAGACCCTTGTGCCCCTCCAGTCTATCAGTGCCGCGTTACAGGAGCCCTTCACTGAACAGCCCTGCTGGGTTGGAGGGTTTTTCAGTGACTTTTTCAGGGACACACCCCAACAGCACCAGGGAGACCCCTGAGGAAGGCTCTCCCCACTTTATCCGAGTCTGTTCCCCACTGCTGGTGACTGCCAGCGCCCGGAAGGACTCCCACGGACAGTTCATGGAATAACACTCTCCTTTAATATAGAATTGTGACAGGCTGAGGTCCGAGGAGCGTCACTGACAGTACCTGACTGCAAAAACCTGTTCAAAGCGATGCACAGACAAGCTCTACACCCCAGTAAAAGTACTCAGCACGCACAGAGTTCTCACCCACAGGTGTCCCTCCAGGGGAGAAGGCAGGTTCAGCCCGCTGACTGATCCCAGCAGTTACCATGGGATCTTCCTAATTTTCCCCCATTCTTGACCTATTTTTATACTATATATTCACATTTAGGTGGGGTTTGAGTGACTCAGGTCATGCATACCCTTGTTGCTGATGGTATAAATTTCTCTCCCCTGGCTCTCAGACAGAGCCAATGAACCACAGAGCAGGTGCCCAGTGAGGGGTGGTCGGACCCTGGGGCGGTAACGCTGGGATGGAGGGGCATGTTAATGTCACAGTTAGGCTACAATGAGCCCAGTTCATCCAGAGAGAGCGATTCCACCGCGGCTGCTGGCTCACAGCAGGACATCTCCTCCTCTCTCTCGTGGCTGACAGGTGCTGTGGGGTTTATCAGCTGCAAAGAACCATCGAATTCCCCTCCCTGCGAGGATTCCAACAGAGCCTGGCCACCCACCCTCCGTTCCATCCCCCTCAGCAGGCGCTGTGGGTGCAGATTTTGGGTGTGGCAATCCCTGTGGGATAGGTCTCGAGCATTCCAGCCACATTCCATCCAGTGACAGCAGCTGCACTTTATCTTATAATTTCTGTACTGTTACAACTTCTGTTAGGATATAACTTTTCAGTTTCCTCTGATTTTACCCTCAGCCATCTTTCCACAGCCAGCACTTCTGAAAATTTCCTTGTGAAGAGTTGAGAGCTGGTTGAACTGCTCTGTACAAAACTAAGGGCTTGTTAGCCAACAAGTCTAAAGAGTGGTCTGGCTGCTGGAGTTAAGGTGACTGTAAAATAAAAGCACAAGAGTTCCCCGACAAGTGTAAGGTGTCTTTGTGCAGTCAGATGAGAATTCATAATGAACATCATGCCCCATTCCAGTGGGTTGTGACACCTTCCCAGTGTTGGACTGGATGATCCCTAAAGGTCCCTTCCAGCCCAAAGTTTTATGTGGTTCTGTGATTTTATGAACTGGAAATGTGCACAGAAAATGGAGAGAATGAGTTATAACTCAGCAAGTCAAAAGTGTTCATACTTCTAAGACTTTCTTCCCATCTTTCCCACCTTTATTTCTGCTACCACTCTTCCCCATGCTCTCCACATAGAGAAAAGTCAAACTGTAATTGTGCCATTGAGGAAATGCAATGAAGATTTAAAGCCTGCACATTGTGGGTATTTTTTCAGTTTAACCATGAAAGGATCTATGTACAGTAACAGAAATACGCATTTTAAGATGATGCAGTGCACATACTGTCATGTATTAAGCTATAGAAATGCATGTCATACATGTTAAATGTATACCAGTGTATGGAAGGATGGAAACCTTGCCTGCTCTTTGTCCTGGAGTTCCTTAAGGACGAGTGGGTTCTTCCGCAAGGCATATTCTAGTTGTGCCCTTGGCATTGCTGTGCTAGCCTGCCAGTGCCACAGATTTAGCAAATATTTCACTCCTAATGAAAGCATTTGTCTTCACAGGAGCTGTCAGACATAAACCACACAAAATAAGTGTGTGAGGCAGACCAAAAAATCAAAATAAAACTTAAAAAAGCAGTTCAGAAGTGCAGTGAAAATTAGAAAAGGCAATCTGCTTGGAAGAGCTGCACCTTGGCTTTTTCATGTTCTATTTTAACATTTTGACATGCCACCCCAGGCATCCTGATTTATCTGAAACAATTCAGTAAATCTTTGCTTGTTCCCTATTTCCCTGCCAAAACGTAGGAAACAACAAAGATTAAGTACGTGCATTGAGCTCAGCTATTGTCTGCCTCAACAGTCTTCTTTTTGTTTCTCTTATTCTTGCAGAAAGCATTCTTAATTAAGGAAAAAAATATTGTATCCTGAAACAATAGTTCACTCATTGTTTTCTGTTTTCCAGATGTCTTTTCAGGTTTATTGTGTGGAGACTGCCAACTCTGTGTGTTCATGGAAGGTGGTATCAAAAAGCTTTATAAGATTATTTTTGTTAATCATTCTATTTGAAAGGAATGAAAATTTGTCTATACAAGTGTGTGTTTTCTTTCGCCATCCCTCCTACTCATTTGACATTTTGTAAAACTGTTTTTGCAGTTACCCAGGATTGCAGATTTTATGCAACACAGCTGCTAAATATCAAGGGGCACATGAAGTCATGTTGATCTAATGAGGATGGTGCTGCAAAGGCTACAACACAAAAGCTTGAGAAGTAATAAAGCCCCTAATTATCAGTCTCCCCAAAATGCATTGTTAGAAGTTTTCTTCCAATATTTTGTATTTGTACAAAACTAAGCCCAAAGAAAATGTTTCTCCTGCTTATCCCTCCTGGTGGCTAATTCTGAAATGCATAACTTAGCAGACTCTGCCTCAAATGGCAAACTAAATTAAGACTCTGACTCAGGAAAACAAATTTGCATATGTTTAATACTATGGAAAAGAGGAAACTGTTTAGTCTTGTGGGTTCAATTGAGTGGATGGAGTCAGGAGAAGAAATTACTTCTTAGCTGGAGTTCTTTAATTTGCAATAACTGGAAATTCTGGTTTAGAAGCTCCTGAGGGTGAACAAGTTCAGGACTTTTTTTTTTTTTTTTTTTCAAAACAAAGCAGTCTGTCCAACTGTTAATAGGGAGGAAAAAACCCCAAACAAATTCAGTGTGTTTTCCCTTGCCAATTATTTTGCAATTTTTAGAAGAGTTTACATTTACACTCAATTTTAATAGCATCCTTTGTGTCTCTGTTATTAAAGACCATGAAGTTCTCAGAATCCCATGACTGACGCTGGTTCTACACTCCATGCCATCAGGATAACAGATGCTTTAATTCCATACATGTGTTAAATAGAAAACAGAGAGAAGAATTGACATAATCTAGTTATGCTCTTCTTATATCACTCCTTTTTATTTTTTTTTCCTCCCTAAATGACTTGGATCATTTTTCTCTCCACTATCATGGGTCTCTTAGGCAATAAAGCATTAAGATGAAGTTTGATGGACTGAACAGAGAAGATGAAGTGTCGTCCTAGTAACAGACAAGAGACAGAAAAACAACTCAGAAAAAAAATCTTATTTTTATTGTGTGGCAGTGAAATTTATATTGAAGTCTTTTAATAAAACCTCATCTGAGTCAAAGCAGTCACCAAGTGCATATAGCAAAGCGAGTCAGAGGGGAAATGGGTTGCAGAAATGCTGAGGGAGTGAAAGAAAAGAATGTGGGAGTTAAAAATGTGGAAATCCCATTCATCAGCAGCTAAGCAAACTTACAGTATTTAGAGATTTGACTTCCATGATAAATACATGGAAGAGGATTTCAATCCCTTCTGTCCCCACCTCACCAGCTTTCATGTTGCTGCCTAAATTTGATTCCCATTCTTTTCTCAAGTGCTCCAAAGAAGCGCAAACCCTCTTGCAGAGATGATTTTCCATGAAAAATAGATTCTCAAGGCAGGAACAGGTGGCTGTTGGTAATTATTGATGTGAAGTAAATAAGAGGGACAACGCACCAGGATTGCATTAAAGAATGCAGTTTCTTGGCAACTGAGCATAAGAAGCAGTTTGTGGAGTACAGTGGCACAACAACAGAAGTGCAAAGGACTGGGAAGCAGTGAGAGAATAACATAAGGTAGAAGCAACAATAACAAGAAGATGAGGACAAGCTGGGGACAGTTAGGAGGAGTGGGAGTGGTTCAGAGCTGCATGTGTATGGCAGCTGCTGTGTGCTTTTGACTTCTTTCTCAGCAACATCAGCCCTACCACTGCTTTGTTCTGTGGGTTCCCAAAAAGACATCAAGTCATAATTCTCGCTGCCATTCTGGAGTAAAAATTAGCAAAGTCCTTAAAGCAACTAGAAGCTGCCATTAGAAGTGAAATTCTAAAATTAATTTGCTGCCCTTGTCTTCATACCTCCTAAAAGCTTTTTCATGGCAGTGAGAGGGCAAAGGCACTGATTGGTCTTCCTGGGAAGAAAGGATTAAAACATATGGGAAAAATTTAACAACATTAAATGTCATGCTAAAACAGATCTGTGGTGCAGACAAAGAGAGACAGCCGTTTGCCCAGTCAAGGTTGGCCACCAAGGGTGTAGGAATCGGGAATTCTCAGACACCTTCCTGGCTCTGCAATAACAGTGACGTGCAGCGGTCACTCAGTGGATGCTGCTATTGCCAACATATGCATAAAAAGTCCATAAATTTGTTGTAGATCATTTCCTGGGAGAGGCAAAATAATTTCATGGAGTTAGTTACTATGTGCAGATCTATTTTTTGGGGGGGGTTGGTATGAGTTAGTGACTGAGTAGCAAAACAAACTTGCAATTCCTTTATGAATCCCACAAGCCAGACTTTTCTCTTAAAGGCAGGGCAGCCAAATGAAACTCTGAAATGTACTCTGTGTAAGCAAGTAGCAGAGAGTAACAGGAAATACATTTCTCCCTAAGGTTGTCTTTAAGGTCTCAACTACTATTTTACAGAATATCATCAGTATTAGTCTGTCTTACTCTCTTTGGTCTTACACAACTACTGAAAGGGTTGGGCTGTCACAAAGAAAACCCTTCATCTTCTACATGAACATTAAATCTACCCAGAACTATACACATCCAGATTTTTTTTTTTTTGGGTTATGTCAGTCACTACCAGCATTAATCATAATTTATTGAAGGGTGTCATGTGGCCAAGGGAAACAGGAAATCAGTGAATTACAGCCCGATAACCAGATCTGGTTGGGTGATACAATTTCTCTGCAAATGGCAAATTCAGTATAGTATGTGCCTAGAAAATCTTATCTATAAGAAGCCTAGGAGCCTTCCTTTCCAGGATGGGTTTTTGGAGGTATAAATGAGGAGGCCACAGTTTGTAATTTTGCCCTATTACTATCTGATATTAATAGCAGTGGGGATCTCTTAGCTCTGCCTTCTCGTATTCAGTCCCTTTCATAGCAGCAGCTGAGAGACAATTTCTGATATAGAAATAGATTGTCCCAGGAGCTTGGTCTGATTTGTAAGTCACTGATATTTTGGCTTTCCCTCAGTAGAGATGGTGATTTGTTCCTAAACCCACCGTGCCTCTGTGTTTACTTATTTTACTGTCATGAAACTGCTGGTGTTGTGCCTGCACTGGAGGTGTGCTGCAAATTCAGTGTAGGTGGGCCAAAGAATCTGCTATAGTGACACAGAACTCTTCTCCTTGGGATAAAAAAATTGGCATTGGAAATCCTACTGCAGGTATCAGCAGGGGTCAGGGAGTCTCTGTGAGAGATGGAGGTAATGGAGAAAGATCCAGGAACCAGACAACCTGGGAAGAGGAGCCAATCCTGGAAAAGCCTGACTTCAACTGTCATTTAAAAAACACTGTTGTATTGTGAGAAAAGTTTTAATACTAGTTCTCAGCACTTTTTCATCAAGTTAATTTCATCATCTGTTGGACAAAAATTATAAAATTAGTGGAAAATTTAGGTCTCTTTTCTGTTATTTTGGCTCCTTATCAGTTTTAAATCTGATGTATTTTCCCACTAATTTCATTGCGTGTCTTCTACTGTTAGTATTAGTCTTAGTCTGCTGCTTCAATATATTTTATTGCCCATTATGTCTTTTCACTAATCATTAATCACTTTACAAAACTAACCACAACTAATTACCTCAAAGAGCCTTCTATCTATATTTGAAGGCTGTTTGTTATTCCACAGCTCACTTGGATCACCTGGGATCAACCCGTTTTTTGCCTTTCCTTTAGAGAGAATCTTACAAAAGCGGCAATTCCATTAGAGCAAAGTACAATTAATATACTTAAAACCAGGCTGCCATGCAGGTTTTCCTGTATAAATGACATGAGCAATGCTATCCTGGAGTATTTTCAGGATTTTCTTCTGAAGTGATGCTTTTGACACTTAAGTCTTTCAGATTCTGCCCTCTAAAAGGGAACTCTCTTCACAAAGCCGGAGTTTTCTAAGGCTGTCCCTTGAGTGCCCAGGTTAATGACTGTGATGTATTTAATAGCCACAAGAAATACAGGAGTGGACTATCCATATCTGATCAGGCTGCCACTGTTAAGAGGTTTTCCTTGCCTATTACCTTGTCTGTTTCACCCCTTTTGTCTCACTTTCCACCAATTCTACCTTTCTTATCTCATGAAAGATGTAAATGTTGGAGCTTCCAGAGGCCCTGTGTGGCCCATCCCCCACCTGGTCTAGAGCCCATGGTGTTTAACCTGTCAGTCTGTCGCTGTAAAGCCTCCTTTGCCTCCAGAGAAGCCCTTCTGTGCATCCAGGTATGAAGCTCCTGGTGCCTCTCTGAGAAGAAAAAAAGCCACGTCGTTCTTTTCTCCAGTGCCTCCTTAGAACTCATTGCTTGTGATGCCAAAAAAAACCACTTAGGGCTTCTGAAGACTTATCTTTTGTAATTCTAGACAAATTACAGTTGTAATTTTGTAATGTAAGACCACATTGAGCAAGCCAGGACACTTTTTTCTCTGTCACTTTGTAGGTATGTGCTCTCCACTTCTACCCATCAGCTCATCAATTCCTTCTGATCCCAGCTGTACCTACTGTCCTTTAAGTGATGATGAAAGTGCTTCTACCATTTTTCTGCCCACAACATCTGATGCATTGGAGCCTTTTGCATAGCACCAACTCCTGTAACAAATCTGTCACATGCATACGCAGCTTTTTCAGGGGCTTGTAAGTAACATTTTCCTAGGTAAACCGAAAGTCAGGTCTCTAATCTGGCCACTAGCAGCTGTGTTTTAATTTCTGGGTGCAGAAATCATTCTATTTGTTTGTCTAAAGTTATTTCGTGGGTTTTGGGTTGGTTTTTTTTACTATGTTGGAAACCTTTTGTTTCAGTTTTAGTCCTGTCATAGGTTAGCAAGCATAGTCCCGGAAGGGACGTCCTTGCTAAGGGGTGCTTACAGTTTCCTCTGGGAACTGATAGAACCTATCAGCTGGCCAGTTTGAATATGGACAATTCTTTAAGCCACTTAAAGTTGTGACCACCTCTGTTATCCACACTTAAGAATAGGCAAACTCCCCCCCCCAAGCTCTCTCTCGTTTCCGGCGCTGGGACAGGTGGCTGCGGGCCCCGAGCAGGGCCCAGTGGGCCCGGCCAGGCCCTGCTTGGGCCAGGCCAGGCCGGGCCACGGCCATCCTGAAGCCATGGACCTGTTCCAGCCGTGGAACCCCCCCCACTGCCTTGCCGTGGGCAGCCGGAGCGGCTCGGCTCTCCCCCCTCTCCACTGCGATAAGAAACATTCAACATTCCAGCTGCAAAGCTGCAAGGCCGAGGTGAGATTAACCCTTTTTATTGCTGTGAAGAGCTGAAAACCTGAGGGAAGAGAGAGAGGAGATGCTTAAAGCTGAAATTCTGTTGTGAAGCTATGATATATCAGAGTATCCTGTTGTAATTTCATGAAGATATGGGGGGGTGGAGTGTTCTACTCATGAGCAAAAGCACCTGCGCTGAGATAGGCAGATGCTGACGCAGCTGTAATTTCATGAGAAGTTTGGACAGGGAGAGATGGACCAGATGAGGACTTTTGCTCCAAACGGGAAAGGAGAAAACCTCAGTCCCTAGAGATGCTCCCAGAGATAGTCCTAACGATGAAGATGATGAAGACCCTTTGCTCCCAGGGAAGGAGAAGGGCCTCTGTTTTTGTTTCTGAACGGCTCAACCTTAAAATTGTACCCCAAAAAACTTCAAGAGTGGACCCTCGAAAGCAGTTGTGGGAAAAGCTGCAAGTCGGGGGAAGGGACTCACACACAGGCAGAGAGACTCCTCTTCCTAAATGGACTGAACAATATTTGGAAGTGGGCGGCTGTCTCGTTGTGATAATGTTTTCATAGCATGAGCAAGAAGAGACTTCTCTTTCTAAATGGACTGAACAAGGTTATTATGGAAGTGGTAAACAGACTGAACATCTTAAGGGTTGTCTTTGAACATTGTCAGTGGGAGAAGGGAGGAAGGTGGGGGGAGGAGGAGAGTTCTGAAGGTGGTATAATTTTTTTTTCCTTCTTCTTTTAGGTCTGTTAATAAACTTCTTTATATTCTTTCAAGTTTGGTGCCTGCTTTGCATTTCTCCTAATTCTTATCTCACAGCAGATAAACAGTAATGAGTATTTTGGACCAAACCACTACACTAAATTGGTGTTTCCGCCCGGTTACAAACCGAACCCGCGACAAGTCCATAACTATTTCTGTGTAATATCACACCAATGTATGTGAGTTCACAATGAAGGAAATAAAAATGAGAGAGAAAAACAACATCCTGTTCAAGTTTTCAAAGCTTATATGCAAAGGTGACAATCCCTCTCTCTTTCCATATTTCTTTTAAGCCCTTTCTAATATGAAAGGTTGCAATATAATTAGTGTAATGGTAGCTGTAAAACATCAGGAATCTTTGTCATATCCTTAAGATTAGCACAACTCACTGTACAGTTTTTCTAGCCATGATACTTGGAGAGCAGCACAACAGAGATTTATGAGGTTGTCTACATAAGGGTTAGAGCTGTATTTGCAGTTTGTCATATCAGAGATGAGGGGTGTTAACAAAGTATTTTTATTACAACTGTTGATTCTTTTAAAATTTCTTAACAAAAAAAAAATCCCAAAAAATCTTTAAAAAATTATTTTTATTTTTATTTTTATTTTTCTTGTGAATAGCTTTGGTATTTCTCTCTCTCTCTGTAGATTTTATTTTCTAGTCGAATATTGTTCTGCTAGGGTTTTTGGTTTGTTTGGGTTTTTTCCCCTTTGATTTCAGCAACTATTGGAACAATATGTTTTTTTCCAGGATGCGGTACGAACGTGCAGCAGATGATATAAAGTACACAAGTCTTGTGATTCATTTTTAAGAGGAAAGTACATTATTCTTGTGTGAAATGAAACTTTTAACTCCCCATTTCCTGAGCTATATAAGACATTCTCCCTTCTCTCCCTCTGCCTTTATTCCTGTCACATACTTCCAGGGAGAGTAGGAAGAATTGGGACGGAGTTTTATTACACTGCAATACTCTCACAACCTCATTCTTATGTGCATCATGGCAGAGAGCACATCCAGGGAGTCTTTGAGTGTTTTTTTGAGTGCATCATGTCTCTGTAACCCATCCTTTAGCCCTCAGGGTTAAGAGGAACCTTAATATATCCTGTCTGTACTTATCCATAGGCAGCCTCTGAAAATCAAAGGTCCACCAAGGAGTACTTTCTTTCTGAGTCTTCCAGCTGGTGCTCTGTCCTCAGTCTCTGCAGTATGAAAAAAACAGCTAAAGTTCTTGTTGGGAAGTGTTGCTGTTCAAAAAAACACAAAGCATTTTGTAAATGAAACCAGTAAGGATTTTGGGGTAGAGACATATAGATATACTGACGTTCCTTTCAACACTGCAGTCTTTACCATGGAGCTGGAAATCAAGGGCTATGCCTAGATTAGGAAATTCAGTATATTTGGAAACATCTTTGCCCAATGACATGAACAGGCACAGCAGAGACCACAGCTGATGATCATGAATTCTCGTTGTTTCCAGAACAAGATTTTTTAAGAAAATTTCCAGTTAGTAAAGATTCTTGGAGTTTTGTTGCTGCTGTATCATGCCCAGGAATTACAGAGGGACCTGGTGGTCAGCAGAGGCCAAAGCTGTGCCAGGGACTGACCTCGTGAAATGCTGGCATAGCCGACTGGTCCTCTGTGTCCAGGAATGGTCCCAGCCAGCAATAACTGTACTAATGAGGATGTAAACCTAGTTTATGAAAAGATGGTCACCACATTAAACACCTTAGATGTCCTTTATGATAAGTGCTCTGACTTGCAGTCATAGATGACATGCACATTTATATCTGGGTTTTTTTACTGAAAACATTAAAGATCTTATACAAATGTCATTCGTTCAGGTTTACCTGAAACTTTTCTGTGTTCCATCAATGGAAAAAGTTAGAAAGGCAGATGAAGGTGTCTGTCTGCTGTCCTAGATATGACAGGTTGGATTCCTGCTTTAGACTAATCTGAGATCGCTGAGAAAATATGTTTCTTGCTACTTCTCATTTGAGAAGGCAATTCATTGAATTGCTTTAAGACTCACTTTGCACACACAGTAATTGACCTACTCGAGATCTCAAGACAATGGATTTGAATTGCTTGAGGACCTGGGTTTCGAGTTCTTCGAAAATACTTGTGGCAGACAGGGTCTGTGCTGTGGGAGAGAGATTTTGGTTCACCTTGCAGACCCTGGATGCTCATGGGGCTGCTCATTTTCCTGAGTCCCAGGATTCTCCTCCACAGACCCTGAGCTGGTTTTACACAAGGAAGTCTATTGCCAGGAGTAACTGGGAAACCTTCTGTAACAGAGGAGAAGATGACCAAATTAATGGGCTGGCTTTGGAGTGCACCAGCTCTGCAGTTTACCTCTGCTGCAAAGGTTTCTTAGAAGAGTCACTGTAACATAGCAACATCCACCCATGGTTCCTCTGTTTCAGTCCCGTGTTGTTCTTACTAAATATCTCAATTCCCTAACGAAAGAAGTGTGTGGCATTTAGCAGCTGTGGGACCACTAGTCTTCCCCAAAGAATGTAGCTGGGTTTTGTAGATACTAGTCTAACATCCTGAAATGTTTAGCACTGTTGCTGTCCCTTCTGGTTTCTCTTGGGCAGCTTTTTCAGAAACCCCTGAGTGGTTCAGGGTGATTCCTTCTGTTGGGTGGTTCAGGAAATCTGCAGTAAAGTGTGGGGAGGTGTTCCATATTAAATTTACCATAGTAATCCACAGCAATATCTGAGGGTGTTGACATACTCTGCATGTTCAAGGGGCTGCCTGAGGAGTTGTCAGCTGTACCAGCTCCTGTCCTCATCTCTTCTAACACCTAAATTATTATGGATGTACCAATATCAGTATGTGGGATGGCTGTATAGGTGAATATGTATGTGCACACATAAATACAAATGCATATCCACAATATTATTTAAAGCAGCTTTCTGTGTATCCTCTCTTTCCAATAGAAAGCAAAAATATAAAGCCCCCGAGGTTGTCTCTGCTGCTGACTCTGTGCATGTTAATGGGGGGGGGGAGATTCACAAACTCGGTTATTTCCTGCAATATGGAGATGAGCTATCCTGTACTGATTTATCTCCCATCTGTTAAAGAGCCCCAAACCAGCTGACTTCCTAAAGATTGGCAGCATTCTCAGGGAATATACAGGAACTTCACAGTTGACAGCAAAAATAAAATAAATTATGTTTTCCTGGAGATGATGACAGACACAATGTCTCAGTTTAGTTCGTAGCATAAGTTACAACTCCTCGTGTTTGAATAGAATAATCTTGAGAAAATTTAGTCTCTCTTGCAAATTTTTAGCCTCATCTCTACTGATTTTTTTTTAAGTTGCTCAGTTATCTAACAGAAAAGATGAGCACACACAGGTAGCCACAGCTACTTTTAGAACCAGCTCAAGCATGTCCTTCCTGCTGGTGCCCCAGAAATAACAGGGCTAATCTTGCTGTAAGTGGTGTTTTATCACCTTTGCCATTTCAGCCTTGGAATAACCTGCTGCTTTTTATTTTAGATTAAATCCCATGGATATCATGGGCCTTGCGCTGGGAAGCAGAAGGTCTGGTCAAGTGTCAAATAATGTAAATCAGCCCGGGTCTATTGTCTGGTTGGAAAAGTCTTTTGAACCAAATCAGGCATTTGCAGAAAATAGCATAAAAGGAGAGAGAAAAAATAACTCAGGAAGAAAGATGTAAAAGAAAAAATATTATTAGGGTTTTCCCAGTTATACATAACCTTAACTTTTTAAGTATATTTTCAATTAGTTTCTATTAAAACTATTTCTGGCTTTTGGAGAAACTTGGGTTTGAGTGCTTTATAAAGAGGAATATTTTTCAGCTGTAGCTGAAAGTTTAAATAGGCTTTTCTCAATGCTCTGACAAATTGACTTTCTAAATGGTGGTGAAAAAGGCATTTACATGACACTGACATTCATATTGTGAGGAGAAAGGAATGAATGAATCAACAGGAAGAACGTGATGAAGTGAGACTAAAATGGAACTATTTGCCTGTGCACTTTCTCCCACAGTTATATTTGACACAAACTTCTTAAATCTTGCATCTTTTCTGGATTTTACCCAGAATTTCTTGGTCTGTAGTGATCCAGCAGAACACTGTTCATTTATTTATTTTGCTTATCTGGGATGTATGGGGCCATTAGTAAAGTTATACTGCTGTGGGGAATTTGGAATCCTGGCCTGGATTTTAACCTAAATAAGGAAAAGAAAGGTTAGAGATTGGTGGGAGGAGGGAGAGTCTCTGTGCTTGCCTCTGCCATCACTGTGTTAATACAAAGAGCATTTCCTTTATTCATTAACACCTATGAATGAATGAAACACCCTTTGGGGAGGTGCTGTAGATAATGAAAACCTCACAAAGTGCAGGTGGGGAGTGCGTGTGTGAGATGTTTGTTCATCCTCCTCACTGCTGATGCCTGTGAGCAGAGTCTCTCTCCAAAGGAGGGCAGTGGAATCTCCTCTGTAAATTAAATTTCTCTGAGTGCGGGAGCAGCTGCACACAGGCAGCTTTTGGGAGGTGCTTGGGGCTGGAGCAGGTGACAATAAACAGTGGGGTGGAGGGGAAACTCATTGCCCTTCTTCAGCACCCTGAGACGTGATGGATTATCCCATCTTCCTCTTATCAAAATATAACACTTTTTGCAAGATCTTATTACTAAAATGAGACAACACTTATTCTGCCTTCTGACAGGTCTTAACAGCAGACTCTTTCTGAATGCCAGGTTCATTTTGACTCATGTCATATCTATATAATTTTAATCTTATCTGCCTGTGCAGAATAGCTGAGGAGACAGCTGCAAATTCAATGAGAGGTTCATCAGGAAAACAGACATAATATACTTGAGGTTTTTTCCAAGGCATATTGTAAAAAATAAACAACCCAACCCAAAAGCTAGCATTTAATAGTAATACCAGTCACAGTTGAATAAAATAAATTTATTTTTATTTTATAGACAAAATTTAACTATATTTGTCATCTTCTCCAATTCTATATTTTGAAAGAAAAAGAATGTTGGTGAAATAAAAGTTCTAGACCTAATATTCTGTTCAAGTGACAGAAATTTCAACATGGAAAACAATGCAAGTTGTAATTTCTTCCCTACACAATGTTTAATACATTTAAATAGACACAATTATAGCTACATTCTTGTGAAAGTCAACTAAAAGAGGTTAAAATTTAATAAAATACAAGGAAATGCCACACATTGTAGCTGTGATAAATGAGGACAGTGTTTCAAATGGTCTGTTTAGGTATTATTTGTCACAGTTGTGTTCATCTGCACACAAATGAACACACATCCTGTTAGAAACTAAGTTGATTTTAAGATCCACCAGCTTGTGAAAGACTTCCAGTGGCTCAAGCCTGGATTTTCCCTTACCCATTACTCAAAAGCTTTTCTTGCCACACTCTTGCCCAATACTTAATGGGTTTGTAGCTGCCTGTGTCTCTGTGATTTGTCCCTGGCAGAAGAGCTACCTGTGGTTATACCAAGGACACAGCTTCCTCATCACTGACAGCTTTGCCAGAGGAAATGTCCTTGTCCACATTGCTTTTTCCCACCAGCCTGGTTCTTCTCAGACCTCTGTCAAATCCAGCAGCTGAAAAATTGCCCCGTTTACAGGACATTGCAGATCACTCTGAGTAGCAGACCACCTCTGTCAGACAGGAACTTTTCTTACAATACAATGTGTTTTTTTCCAGGGGAAACATTCCTCGGCCTTTACCTGTCTTGCAGACCAGATTTCATAAGCGATGCAGTGAACTGGTGGGCAATGTGGGAAGTTCAACTGTACCAGTGAAATTTTGTTTACTTTTTTGTGCTTTCTGTGTATGTGTTATCTTTTGCCAAGGATTTCAATGTTTGTCTCCACATCCTCACAATTTGCTACAGTAATGGGTACTACAGTAACCCACCACAGCTGCCTTAAATAGCTTTTTAAACCTTAAATGTTTTCTAAAGATTGTCCTCAGTACAAATATTTTAATAGAAGTAATTTTGATCCTCTGTCCCCTCTCCCCACCTGAAAAAGGCAAAGGCAGTGGAGCATCTGGAAATGTCTGCAAAGATCACCTGTGCGAATGAGGGTAGGATCCCTGCCTGGTGTACTTCAAAACCTCCACACAAACCCTAAATTGTGGCAGCAGTGCCCCCAGCAGGCTCGGGATGGCCTGGGGAGAGGGAAAGGGAAAAGGAAAAGGAAAGGGAGAGGAAGAGGAAGAAGGGGAAGAGAAGAGGAAGAGGTGAAGAAAAGGAACTGGAAAATGAAAAGGAGGAAGAAAAGGAAAAGGGAAGAGGAAAAGGAAAAGAACAGTGAGAATGAGAAGGAGATGGGGAAGGGAAAAGGGAAGGGGAGGGAAGGGGAAAGAAATGGGAAGTGGGAAATGGGAAATGGGGAGGGGATATCCTGAATTGAAAATAACATCCAGGATCTCAGGGAAATGAGAACAATTTATGATTGCAAAGGATGCTAAATTTGTCAGCAAATCAGAGTTTTGAAGCCACAGTTTCCTCCACTGCTGGGACATCCCTCCCTTCGCTGTGTCCCCTGTGTGCCACGGGAAGGTTCAGGTGTCACAGATCCTCACCCACAAAGTGTGGCTGAGAAGCCACCTCACAAAGAAAGATGTTCAGAAATACTGTTCAGAAACCCTAACAAAGCATGCACATGATGACATTTCCATTTAAATGAGCAGAGGGAACAAGGAGCACTTAAATATGAAGTCATAAACAGTTCCAATGCAGTGAAACAGGTTTTCATTGTAATCTCACTACTTTTGGCACAGTAATTGCATATTAAAGCAAGATAAAAATTGTGAATTTAAACCAAGTGTATTTTATAAAATTGACTTCATTGTCAATGTTCTTGTGGAATGATGCTGAAGGTGGAAGATGTTCTTGTAATTTGTTAACTTTCTCTTTATTTTAGAGGCTGAAATTCTTTTAAAATAAGATTCTTCTAATAACTATAATTTTATTTGCAATGTCCTGTCTCAAACTGTGGTTGTTTTATCTGCATTTTTATTAGCTAAAAGGAGAACAGGCAAGTAGTGGGTGAGTCAAGGTCAGAGAGAATCCGGGGGGGGCTTCCAGAGCTGTGTTTTTCAGACTGAATTTGCCTATGGGAACAGCCTTTCCCCCCATGAATGAGAGAGGAGAAGATGCAAGCACATCAAGAAAAAGTTTGAATCTCCATTTCTTCTTCTTTTTTTCCTTATTAAAATGGAAATTAAAAATTAGCTGAACACTGCCAATTTGCACTTTTTTAGGAGTTTTGATGTTTGAAAGATGCTGCTCTCTGCTCAGAAGAGGCAAAGAGCTCCATCCTGAACTGACTCAGGTGCTTCCCTCGACACTGCTGGTAAATGATGCAGCCCAGCAGGACTTTGCTCATGTAGCATGATGTGCTCAAGGCTTTTCATCTGTTGGACTTCAGTAATTATACAGCCTGGGTGAGCTCATCTTTCCTACAGTTCTTCAGATCATCACATTTACAGAGAAATTCACCAGGATTTTTCAAACTCTCAGACCCAAGGACAAAAATGATCCCTTTTCTGTAGCTTATTACAAGCTGTAATTTTTTTTAATTACCTGATGTCCAGTGCAGACAAGTCCCAGCCATACTCCTAAGACACACCTGGCCCACACTTAGTGGTCCACACCACAAGGAGACAGTGAAGCTCCAGCGATTGACACTGATGGGCTGGTCTGACTCAACCATGCTTCCCCTTTGTCAAAAATTCAGATGAAGAAATCAGGTCTGAAAGATTAACACTGAAGTGCAGTAGGTCATGGATTCAGAGAGTTCTGGGGTTATGCATTTTTGAGCTTAAGAGTCAGAAAGGTAAAGGGTGAAAGTTTGCTGAGACAAAACTAGAAGAGTCAGAGTTCTGCAGGCTAATTTTGCAGGCTACATTTTGTAAGTCAAACCATTTATCTTCTTTTTCTACTTTAAAATCTACATAAATGACTGGATTATTGGATGCAAAATCAGTTTTTAAAACGAAGATTCATAGATTCTGCTAAGTTAATTAAAAAACATTTGTCCCTTACAATAACTGCAGCATGTTATATTTTTTCAGCACCATCCATATTTGTTTTGCCTTAGCTCTAGAAATATGAGTTAATTAAAATGCCTGGGGTGTTTAATTTACTGCAGTGTGCTGGATCCAGACCTATGAGTTTAAAGGTCTCTCTCCATCAGAAAAGATAAAGGGCTTTATTGGATACATGAGGTCTTATGGTTGTTTGGGTTTTTTCAAAGCCCTCTTGTGGGATGTGACAATAGGGAATAAATGAGACTCTGCACACTGAAAGATCTGAGGAAGCACCACACAGGTGCTTGTCACTGACCCTTAGAGGTTAACATCACTTTGTTGGTCAGTGCAACGACCTTGGGCATGGTCTCCCCCCAGTGAGACAATTTTCCTGTCCCTGCTGTTTCAATCACATGGCTGTGATGTGCTAAGGGCACACAGAAGTGTGATAAACTCTTATTCTTAATAATTTACAGCTGAAATGAGCAAGAAGGACAAGAGTGACAGGGAAAGAGAGGTTGAAAGACCTCCCAGTGCAACTCCATGCCCGAGCTGGAAATGCAGTTCATCTTCAGTCTAAGTACCTTGATCCAGTCAAAAAGAAACCTGACTGTTTCTCAAGATTGCTGGAAAGCTAAAAATTAAGGTGTTTTGACAGATTGATGGCTGGAAAATCCAGTGAGGGTTATTCATTACAAAGATACCACCTTTGGCTCCATGTCCTTGCATCAATTTGTGTAAAGTGGGTGGTTAGGAGAGATAAAACAATGTCCCACCTTGTGCTTGTACCCTTCCCTGGGCATGTGCCATTGACTGTTGTTGGAGGCTGTCCCTGGACTCCACAGCTGAGAGTGCCTGGAGGTCATCTGTACCCTGCAGGGCACAGACTCAGAGAACAATTCAGGTCAGAAGGGAGATCTGGCTTTTGGTGCTTCAGGGTCATCTTCCAAGTTAGATTCAACTTTTAAATCAGGTCTGGGTGCTCAGGGTCACACCATTCACACTTTGAACCCCTCCAAGGATGGGGATATCACAGTGTTGCTTGTCCCTGGTCCAGGAGGTTGGACACTCTCATTGTGAAAATCTCTTCTATTCTCTGCTCAGAGATTCTCCTGCTGTTGCATCTTCTGTGTAGAGCTTTGGAGTTTGGGGCTTTTGTTTTCATCATTTTTTATTCAGGGTTTTGTTTGGTGAGTTGAGGTTTTTTGTGGTTGGTGTTTTTGGGGTTGTTTTTTTGTTGTTGTTTTTTTTAATTTTTTTTTTCCCGGTGTGAAACTTCAAATCAAAAGAAACAAGTAAGCAAAAGCTAAAAAAGAAGCAGGTGTAAACACCTACTTTGAGTAGGCTGCACTTTCTCAGTAGGAAATAGGTCCTAAAAAACCCTTCAGCAGACACAAAATCATTGTATCAAGCTTAGATCATTAATTCCACTTTATAGGGGATGAAATTGTTTTATTCCACTTCAATACCCCTTTTACAGCCTCTGAAATGCTTTATAAAAGAAGCATAAAGCTGAATCTCACTTATTAGTTATCTTTTCCTATATGAAGGAATCCTTCCTCTCTTTCTGCATACATTAAAAGGCTTATTTCTTCAGAGTGCCTTCAGCACTGGGCACCCCTTAAGAACCAAGAGAAATTTTTACCAAGGTTCCTCTTGTTAAAAAGAAGGCAGCACTTGGTACATTTTCTGGGCAACAAACCCCTTCCAAAGCAGGATGGATTTTTATCTTTCCCCCTGGGACACGCTCCTGTAGGAGTTGACATCACTGAGAGGGAGTTGCTGGTTTTCCTGAGGAGAAAATACACAATCCTTGTATGAACACATCTAACTTGGTGTTCTTTCTTTGGCAGTACACCTGTGTGTGCCACTGGCAAGGGGAGAGGATGCTCCAGGAGAGGGGGGAGCTTCTGTTCATCCACCCCATCTTTGTTGTTGTTTTTGTGCCTCATAATGAGCAAATCTCACACCGGACAAGTCTCACAACATTTCCTGTACATGAGTGCCCAGGGAATGCCAAGATCACTGGTCAGATCTGTTTTCACCTCAGTGTTCATGTTTTCTTGTCTGCTTTTTGCACATACAAATGAGATTGAAGAGCAAGAACGGAGGGGAAATACGAATTAGAACAGCAGAGCGTGTCCTACAGATAGAAAACACCTGGGAGGTAAGGCAAATAAACTTGTTCCTTACTCCTAGCTATAGATAAGGAATAAACCTTGGAGTATCCAGCTGCCACTGGTTTCACTTCTACCATGTTCTATGTGAATTTTACACCAAAAACTAATTTCACAAAATTTTTAGCTTGAAGAAATATGAAGACAGAAAAAGAAGGCGAAGACCAGGGGTGGTGCTGAATCCCAGACATTCAGTAACAGTCTGCAGTGCAAAGTCGCTAAAGAAGCTACAACTTTCTGCTCTTACTCTTCATTTTTTCCATCTCTAAAGCAGAGCCTTCAACACATGCATTTGAAAAGCTCTGACACATGGCACAAGCAGTATTTTCCTCTAGGAGTGAAAACGAACCTCACAGGATACACATGAGCTACAACTTTTGATCAGCTGCTGCTGGAAAACATTTATACACTACAGAGCTGAATTTGCAAGGCACAGACCGAGTTTTTGTCACAGGCTGGTGATACACTCAGCCAAAGGAGAGTCAGAGAAGCACAGAGCTATTCACAGGCATACCCACATTTAAAAATATTCCCTGCTGGCTTGAATTGCTTCTTTCCTGAAGTCTCCGTGCTATTATACCAAACTATCTTGAATGACATCCACAGAGGAGCATCCTAAAGCAGCTAAATTTCGTCTCACTGCACTGACCATCTGTTTTAAATATTTAGTTGATTAACAGCCAACATAATTTGATGAGGTTGTATTTTGAACCATCTCCTTAAAGACAATGGAATAAATGTATTTGAAGAACTAATTGTTTCAGTCAGCCATAGGAAATGAAGAGCAGCTTTGAGAATTAAATAATTTTCCTTTGCTTCTTTTTTTAATTCTCTGAGAAATGTTAGACATGATACCTTCATAGAATTTCTTTACTCCTCCTCAAATGAAGCCATAGATTTTTTTAAATTTTTTTTTTTTTAATGAAACATGGGAATTTGTTTTCTGCCTTCATTCAGCACGTGTTGGGGAAAGTTTCTCAGACTTGCAAACATCTGTCATTTATTTACCCTGAAAGATGGTTTGTGTTCCCAGTAAAAGAAAACTTTGGGCCTTGACGTTTCAACAAGAAATTACAATTGTTTTCTGTAGCACCTTTCACTTTCTTTTGAATGAAGATTGAATTCCCTGGGCCAATTCAATGGCAAACACACTCCTCCAAAGCTTTAATTCTGTGTTTTCCTTATTAAAATTGCTTCAACAATCCCCACATCATCTCTGTGGAGGGATCAGGCAGCTGCAAGGCTAGGAGAGGTGACAGACCTGGAGGGGAATTCTCCCTCCTACTCCAGTGATGCTCCTTCCAGAAATCATCAGGCCCCCTGTTCAAAAGGTTGTTCAAAAGAATACCACCTTCCACTCTGAAAATGTCTCTTTCATCACATTTCTACTGGAATAAAAGGACACTAATAGAAATGGCAACAGCAGTGTTGGTTTAGTAATGGTAACATGGGTGAACTACACCACAGAATAATTGCTTAGTCAGGTCCTAATACTTAGGGCATGTATTGGCACACTGAAGTAATCTCTGGGGATCTCTTCTCAGGCACTAGAAAATCATTTTTATGACCAAAATCACACCTTACAAGTGTAAATGAGATGTAGCTAATGCTGCCAGTTTCTGTTTTCCTATTCTATTGAGAATTCAGCACATAAAATCACGTTGCCAAATGGTTTATGGTACTCCAGGCGCAGTTGTAGTGGTCAGGAAGAAAACCCTGGCATGCAAGAAAGGTAGAGAGTGAATTATTGGGCCTTCTGTTTTATTGGTTAAAAGCATTTGTTTCAGGAATTAAACTATGCAAATATATTGATTGTAGTCCATATATTGCCCTTTTTTTTTCTTTTAGATGGAAAAGAGAAAATAGGGGCTGTCGAGAAGGGCTGAGTGACCAAAAGCCTTTCTCATGTTTAGAATTGTTACCCTTAAGAAAAATTGGATTTCTACCCACCAAAAAAAAAGTATCTCTCAAAAAGAAGTGAGATGAAAGGCTGTATAACCTAGCTCAAATTATTAGCAATTATCATGGCACTGGAAAATCATAGCTTTATTTTATAAATTTGTTTATGATTGTTATCACAAAATAAAAACCAAGAGACAAAGAGATAAGAAATGCAGGAGGATGAGGTTGCAATTGGGTTGTCCTAACTTACAGTTACTCAAGTGAGTCATTTGGCTGTAGCTAAATAAAGAATGCACTGTTTTTAAAGCAAGGAAGGCCCTTTGTCTTTCTTACAGCTCAGGAACATTACACAATAAACGCTTTCAGATGGACAAAATAATCCATACGAGCTATAAGGACACAACTTCGACAGTAAAATGAGATATGGGTCCAGAAGAATGCAGGTTTCCATGGCATGATTTTTGTGTTCCCATCCCTGAGAATGCTCAAGCTTGTTTCTCAAGTTCATGAATATAAGTTTAAGGTCCATTAAATATCTAAAGATTTTTCTGGATTGCACCATGAAACTAGCAGGCATCTTGAGGCACATTCTCCTTTCTGGCTGCCCAGCCAGGTGATTTTTTCTCTCCTAGCCAAAGGCATTGCAGCACTTCCAGCCTTGGCATTTTACTCTTTCCAGAGCTGTTCACCTTAGTAAACACAGAAATGCAGGGAATGCTTCCAAAAGTTTGCATTTTGTTGGGGTTTTTTTTGTGGTTTATGCTTTACTTATTAAAGCAAACACTACATCCAGATGAGAAAAAATACAACATCCAGGCTAAGAATGTGAAATTTACTTATTGGTTATGGGAGGCCTTTATGGGAAATTGATTTGAGAATCTCAAAAATCACCACTGAAATGTAAAGATTTCATTGCAATTGTTATTGCTCATTTAAAGTGGTCTTGAATTCAAGTATTTATACTCAAAGAAAGCCAGAGATCAGATGATAAGAAAGTAGTCTGAAGGAAAGGTGTGAAAGCAGTGCAATGGAAGAAACATAGATGGAATGCCTTAGGCAGGAAATGCAAGAATCAGGGTGGCAGTGAAAGATGAGTGCAGTGGAAGATAATCTGGGTTTGTGCAGTTTTGGAAATATAACAACTTAGTTGCATTTTTTTGCTGTCATATTTATTTATTGACACTGCAGTAATCGGTTCACAGTGGTAAGAGCTGAGGACACTCAGGACTGGCAGGAGACATTCATCAAGTGGTGGAGGACGCTGCCTGGAGAGGGTTTTCTCTGACAAAGAGTTTTTCTACAGTTCCCAGCCATAAATCTTCACCCTGGGAAAAGAGGCTGGATCTCACTACATCTGGCAGATGATTTGACACGACTTTTTCACAGCTGCTCTGATTTTGAGCTGTCCTGCCTCAAACTGGAGCTTTCGAAGTCTCACTGGGGGGCTGTGCTTTTGCTGCCATGACGCACCAGGTTGGTTCATGCCACTTGTCCCCCAGTCTGTCACAAGTCAGGGCGTAGCAGGGGTGACTGACTCAGTGGAGGATCAGAGGGAATGCTATTCCATCACCAGGATCTGTGACAGGAGGGGCTTCAATTCCTGTAACAGAACTGGCTCTGTGACAGGAGGGGCTTCAATTCCTGTAACAGAGATTCAGACACAGCAGGTGCAGCTAAAAGGATGCAACTGATTAAAGTCTTGGGAATTCCTCACCTGAATCTTAAGACTCAGCCTTGGGCATCAGTGGCCAAGCCTTGCAAAGATGGGGAATGTCTTTTACCATAGAGAAGCAATTACTTCTGCTGTTTATTTTCGTAGGATTTCATTTCCATTTTAAAAGCTCTTCATCAATAGGTATTTTCATTGTGCATTGCCAGGATTTAGAGGGCAAAAGAGGGATACTAGAATTAAGAAACTTTTTGTTGTTGTTGTTGTTGACATTGAAGACAATTTACTTTGACAGTAAGTATTCTTACAATTGTAGATTAAGATCCCTTCACTTAGAGGTGTGACTATTTAAGCAGTTTTTCATTCTATGAAATCTGTCATCTGAACCGTAAATCCTTTTACTTAACTAACTCTGCTTTTATTAACATTCAGGTTATGAATGTATAAAGGGAAAAAACTGCCTGAGATGAATTTTCTCCCTCCTTTGCCCTGACTTCTTAGTTTTCAGTCTGGGAAGAAAATTAAAATATACAAAAATACTGTTGCCTGTATTCTCCTTTAAAAAAGTGTGCTGGTTATTTCACACCAGAATACAAACACCTTGTCTTTTTCAGTGAGTGTACTCTAATAGAATCTTCTCTGCATGCAATACATGGTCAGAGCCACAGAAATCACTGAAAATGTTTGTTTCAAGCTCACTTTATAAAATGAGCTATCTGGAGCAGTATTTCAGTTCAAATTAGGTTGTGTCAGATAGGACAGACTTTTTTAACTTCAAGGGGTTTTTTCCAGAGTATTTCTTTTGTATTAATAAAGACTCGGAATATTTCTCACAATTCAGAAATGCCTAAAAATTGGTGGATACCTGCGGGTAGAAGTGTTTGAGGCCTGTAAGGTTTGAGTTGCTGCCAGGGAAGGAGGGAGCTGTTAGCAAGATCTCTTTCTAGGTGAATTTCCTGTGGCTCTTGTTGGCAGCTGTCCACTGCTGATCACTTGCTCATTGGAATTAATACAGATGGTCCTTCCCCTGCACAGTGCTTGGAGTAGGGCTCTGCTCTGTGCCAGAGGAACTGAAAGAAGGCTTTGTTCTGCCAAATCCCCTTCGTGAGCTTTCCCTGGAATTTCTGTCACACATATGTGTGTGTGAAAGAAACAAGAAAAACATGTTTTTCTCATGTGTGAGAGCTGTGGTTGAGTCAGGACTGGACCAAAGTGTTTTGACCCCTCAGTTTTCTTGGGTTAGAGATAATTAAAGAAGCTGGAGAAGGTCTGGTGAGCTAATTGTAAGGGACAGCGTATAAATTTGAGCTGGCAAAGTCATGCCTTTTAACTCTTGTCCTTCTGTTCATTCAGTTTATGACTTCTTCTGGTTGCTTTTTAAGCATTTGTAGATTCATATTCAGTGGTTTCAGTAAAATAAAGTGACTCTGGGATAGCTCATGTTGTGATTGATGAGTAAATGAAGTTATGACCTCACTAAATTCAGAGATGTGGCAAAACACTTTTGCACAGTAAATGATGCGACTCCAGGCAGTGTTAATTGCTATTTTATGTAAGAATGCAATTAAAGGGGGTTGAGAACAATGGGAAATAGGGTGATGACTTGTTTACAAGGTTGGATATAAGGACTGTAGCATAAAGAACCAGAGTGAAAATGGCTGAACTGTATTATAAGAATAGATTTTACATTGTTACACAGAATAAATCAGACTCTAACTGTGATACCAGTGCAAGCCAGTGTGGTCTTGCCATAACAAATGGTGGCAGATGGGAACATACATTATGTAAGATTTACAAATGAACACTTTCTGGCTTGTCTCCATCCTCACAAGATTTTTAATGCTCTGATAAAAACACTCAGCCAACAGACACAAATTCTTCTTACCAGTGTGCCTTGCCAGTGGGGAAAAACAGGACATTATCATATTCAGACTTGAAAACTTAAGTCTTGTTTCAATGCTTTTAAGGCTCTCTGTAGACTAATAGTAATCAAGCTCATCAAACTCCACACTGATGTGTTGGATGCTCAGAAATTTCTTTTCCAAATAGCCATTTACTCCATGCACGAAGCTGTGTAGGTTGTGTATCTTTCAGGTTCATCAGTCTTTGAAGGAATGGGAATTACTAAGGCCGCTAAATCGATCATTCCTGGTTATTTGTATCATTAGAAGATTCTGCTGTCTCATGCTGGCACAATTCCATTCTTTTCAAGGGTGATCTGGAAGCTGAAAGTAGTGCCCCATGTCTGAAAAAAAGAGCTAGGAATGGGACTGGAACAATCTGTCTAGTGATAAAGGCAATCTGGCTGAAATGCCCCCAATAATCAAATGTTTCTGGTTGTCTACTGTGAGTGCAAGAACAATGAAAAAGTTATTTATCTTTATCCCGTGCCAGTTCCTCAATTTTTACATTTTTGAGGGAGCCATCACAAAGGTGCTGCCGGTAAATGTGGTGACAATGAAGGATCTGTCTGGGAACCCTGACAGTTAAGGTCATTGGAAACTTCATGATGGGGCACAATTGGCAGGATAAAGAACCCTGGATGTGTGCAGAGCAAAAAACTGGATAACAAACTGGCCTTCCAGGAAGTCAGGAGTCAGCAACAACTATTCCAGGAGCTGCAGTGTCTGCACAAAAGTATAAAAGTAACTCACTAAGTAACCCACAGTCTCCTCAAAATGAACTTTGTTGATTGTACTACATGAATTAGCCACTTTACTCTTGCAAAATGTATGTACATCTTTTCCTGGTGGTAATTTTGTGGTGACCAGCAGTGTGTGTTTATGTGTGTAAGCACATGTGTTTGTTTTTAGCAAGCTTTACTACTTTTTTGTAGTAATTTTGCAGTAAGTTGTAGTAAAGAAATTCTCAAAACCCCAGACCTCGATGTCCTCCTGCACTGCAGAATCCTGAGAGTCATGGTCATGATTGTTACACACCTCTGCTCCGGATTCTTGTTGCTTCTGTAGTGTTCCCCTGGATGTCATGGAAATCTCTCTGTTGTCTAAAATAAGGGTCATCTGTGAGGGAGGAGCCCCTCAGTCTTGCTTCCAGGTGCATCACAGCTCTTGATGAAGGCAGCAGCCTGCCAAACTGAAGAATCATCAGAATTCAGAAGATCAAACAGCTGAACAGGATGTAAGGTCTGGGAGCCATCAGCTGTCTGCAGCCAGGTGGGTTTCTCAGTTATTCTCTTCCTCAGGGGGAATAGACTTAATATTCTGCCCTTTTTGAGGTCTGGTGGTGGGACTGAGATCAGAAACAAAAATGCTATGTGAGTAGATTTTTCTACATTTGGTTATTCCCCAGTGTAGTACAAAAATTTGAATGATCAAGATCTCTTTTTTTTTGTCATTTATCTTTTCTGCTCTATTATAATATCCACTAACATCAGCCTTTCTGTGATGCCATATCTTTGAGGTTTTGGGTGAAACAGGCTTTGGGTAAAACAAACCTTTCCAGGATCTAAATGTCACAGGAATTCCATCAAAATTACGGTACATTTAATTTTATAAATAGCATTTTACACCCTTGCTTAACAAGCATGTTAGTGAACTGCAGCTACAAACATCTGTTCTTATGAGTATTTAGTCTTCTAATCAGTAAGAGTAAATCAGGCTGCCCTGAGACTGTCAGAGATTCACTGCTGCCCTTAAAACAAAAACTGAATTGTCTCCATAGAACACAATTTTCTTTTTTTTTTCCTTAAACACTTTTCTCTGAGAAAAAAAAAAAACAAAACAAACCCCTCAATAATATATCTACTGCTACTGAATAGCGTAAAAAACCAATTTTTACTGTAAATTAAAATAGCAAATTTGGAGTGCAAGAACATGAAATTGACTACTTTGGACCAGCCCAAGTTCAGCATCCCTGAGGGTGAGTGAAAGTGCCCAAGTGAATGTAGAAGTGAATGTAATACTTCTTCCAGTTCTGCTCCATGGCTCTACTTGCAAGTCCTGGTTTCCAGAGTGAAGATTCATCTGCATGCACTCAGTAGCTCTCCACAGTTTTCACTTTGTGTAAAATTGTCCTGTTTCCAACTGAGGGCACAGTAACTTTCAGCATCAACAAGATACGGAGTTTTGCTGCTTGCCCATTCCTGTGCTGTTTGATGTACATGTCCCATCTTTCAACTTCATATCTTTTTGTGTAATTACTTGTAAAAGACAGAAATAAAGGACCCATGTTTTTCTGGGGATTATAGGATCAAGACAAGAATGAAATAAAAGCAGTAGTGTTAGGGCCTGTTATGACGAAGCAAGGCAAAAACACAGAACACTTTAGGTAGTAGCAACTATTTGTACTTAGGGGTATCTGTCATAATTCCATTTCTTTCTCAGCTTAATTAAAGTTTCCTCGTCAGACTCAAGAATGGCATTATTGATAGATTTATGAACTTACCTATAATGCACAGGGAAAAGCTACCCAAAGTCACAAGTGTACATAACTGTGATGTAGTCAGTCTTGTCAAATGAGGCTAAAATCCTCTGTTAAATATAGGTTTTTCAGATAAGGCAATTGGCGTGTGGGGTGTTCTGCGTTCACTTCATTTGTACATAAAACTAAAGGAATAACATTGTGAAGTGTCACAGCCTCTTCTCATGCCACTGGGAAGTTTCTGTTGAAGAGATATTGGAAAGATTTTGTTTCACCTGGAAGAAATTAAAATAGGTGTGCTTTGATAAACAGCTCTGTAGAACCTCTGGCTTATTGAAAATGGGGCAGATACTTTTGTTTAGAAGAGTTTTCTCTCATCATTATCATAAGAAATACCTCTAGGAAACTTTTTCTATTCTACTGACAGTGATCAGAAGGAGGGAGGTTGTGCTGAATATCACAAAGGTATTTTGAAGATTTTGCTAGTTTAGGTTTGTCCTCACTTCACACAAATATTGTGATTCTGGGGGTTTGGATGAGTTTTTAAATTATTTTAATTTTTTTCTTTTTTAGAAAGAGGAAGGATAAATAATTTATTACTCAGAAATCTGATAACCTAGCTCAGTGAGCAAGATGGTGTTTTCCTGAGGAAAAGCAAAACAAAACATAAGGGTGAAATACCCCTGCCCCATATGCCATGTTTTGGAAAGTTGTGTACCTGTACCTCTTTAGTAGGCAATTACATTGTCAAGCAAGACTTTTTATCTTAAATCTTTATTTCCATATAGTTAAATTTTCTTCTGATGTGCCTGCATAGTAGCAAAATTATCAGTTAAATAATTATAATGTGTGTTAGAAATATAATTATATAAATAAATATTACAGCACACAAACTGTTGGATAGACTTGGAGAGTTTTCATATCTTATGTATGTTTTTGTTTTTTCACACCTCTAATGAGACTGTGCCTGTATCTACAGCTGTTCAAGTTTAAACCTAAAGGAATTAGATGCTGAAATTTTGTCTTTTAATTTTGTTTCATTTTTATTTTAAAAATTATTTGGTTTTAAAATTATTTTTATTATTATTTTATTTAAAATCTTATTGCTAAACCTTTTCTTCTGCCTTTAAGACTACAAAGGACATGCTTGCCTTGAAGATCACGAAAAATCAGTCATTTTTCCTCTAATAACTTTTTCCAACTGGACAGAATTGCTGTTCACTACATCGAGAGAAAAGCTTGAGCAAGCTTTAGCTTTTGTGCTTGAAATGTAATTTCAGTGGGTTGTAAATACTTTAATACCCCACCAACACTGAGAGCACTTGAAATGTTATGAAAACATTTTCAGTTATTTTCAGTGATGAACCACCTGCATTTACTTACAAGTTTCTTCTTCATTGTGAACAACCCCCAAACCTCTTCCAGTAGGGTATCTAAAGTTTCAGCCTGATATCTTGGCAGCTGAACTTTTATTTTTTTTTTTTTCCCTGGTGGTCCTCCTCTATCTTATGATATTTAGGTATTTGTAGAAGTAGATATTAATGCATTTTAGTATTTTAACCTGTATTTCCTGGTTCACAGCCCACAAATTTGCATGTCCTGAAGAAGAACCAGGCTGAAAATGTGGTAAAGTCTCAGTTTCAGGATTGTATTTCAGATAGTTGGCCTGCCACCCTTGGCAGGGAGGTGCTTGATGCGCTGTATAAATGATTACTACTTAAACTCAGTGTTGAAAAATCAAAAGGCAAGTATGATAAATCAGTGATTTTTACATATTTTCATAAATCAGCATTCCCAGCAAGATGTCCAGTACCAATCTTTAGCTCCTCTCAGCTGAAATCCTCATGTCAGTTGTGTTGCGTGACCAGTGACAAATGGCAAGAAACGGTGCCAGGGTTTAAGGCTTGAGGTGATATTTTGCAACCAACCTGACATTAACCTTTTTCTACAACATGTTTTTGGATCAGACTCTTGGCAGCTGTGGTGCTGTGCTTGCACTGAACCCAGTCAGCAGAGCTAATGCCATGGCAACTGAGAGCCCACCCAGGACTCATAAAATTCAAATAGCAGGGTCTTATTTATAATGGCAGAATGATATTACAGGAACCTCAGAGTAACACTCAGGCACTCGTGTACTTAAGTGAGAGCAGAATCATCTGCGCTGAACAGTGTCACACAATTTGTGCATGTCAAAGCCTCAGAAGAACAGCACCATCCCCTTCAAGACTGTGTGTGCTCTGTGCACTGTCACAGAAACTTTAGTGGTTTGGTTTGGTTTGATTTTGTTGTTGTTTTGTGGTTTGTGTTGTTTTGGATTTTATAGTTTTATGTTTTGTGTTGGTTTGGGGTGTTTTCCCCTCAATCTGGTTAATACCAAATGAGATACATCTGTGATTTTGCTACCCCATTACCACCCCAAGGGCTGTGAAAATTTACACACCAACTGCAGCCTTCAAGGAATGAAAAGTACCAAAGAGCCCCTACTGAGAAGTTCAGTCCATGTTGGTACTAACACCAGCCTCCAATTACTATGCTGAAAAAGAAAGAGGCATTAAATCTTCATTAAGACAATTTTATCTTCTTTTTGTTTTATTGTCCAGAGTAAATCAGTGATTTCAAATTGTGCTTTGGCTGGCCACAGTAAGTTCACCAAACAGAGTAACATATTCTACCAGTTCAGGATGTCTCATCAAACAGAGTAACATATTCTACCAGTTCAGGATGTTTCATTCTTATTATTAACGACTTGCTGTCAAGATATTAAGTACTTGCTAGTTACTAGTGCCGAAGCATAATAATTTGCAGCATTTTCTTTTGGTTACAAACGTCCCTTTTCTTTCATACTCTGGGAATCCAGGAATAAAAAGGAAAGCTAGCAATCAGCAGAATGGTACAACCAATTCTTGTAATGTTTATAATGGAAAGAGCAATGGAGTCTGCAGGTGAGAGTTCATCAAAACTCCGACAAGGCACGTGCAGCAGATTGAATTCAGAACTTCATGAAATCCAGATCATTGCAAGGAAAGTCTGGTTGTCTGTACAATGAAGTGTAGCCAGTACCAAGTTTAGAAGAAATGAAAATACCTGTAGGCCACTTGAACAGTTTGGTGACCCCTGAAATAAAGCCTTTTTCCACCTTCCAGTTTGTTTGCATTCTTCTGAAACAAAGGCAAAGTCTACTTTGCAGTGAGCATTGTATCACTGTTACAAGTTGCCTGTTCTGAAATCCCAGAAGGTGCAATGAACTTCAGTTTTTTAATGGCACAAGAAAGATGGAGACGCTTTGGAGTTTGTGCCTGACATTTCTGCAGGTCAGTGAGACCTTTTCATTCCTGTCAAGCAGCAGTGGCTCTCATGAAGAGAGAGCAAGACTGTGGCTCTCATGAAAATTGTGAGAACAAGCTGCCTAAACACGTCTGAAGAACTGGACTTGCTGAGAACATACACAGATTGTGACACAGATAAGGAACCAGATAACCATGTCCAAACAACTTTCATGGAACAATGAAGTGTCTGTTTCTCATGTGGTTACTACTCAAAACTTTACAGAACCTCTCCGTTTTGCATCAGTTTTCCAGACTGAGTCTGAATTCTCTTTTAGATAGGATATGCCTGCCTGAAGTTTCAATTACTTGGGTTTAGTTGTTTCTGGTTTTGTTTTTGGTCGGTTGTTTGTGTGCTTGTCTTTCAAAGGAGCAGAAGAAATAGCTTTCAAGGGTTTGTGTAATATTGCAGCACCTTGCCACTACATTGGTCCTACAGTCTTCAAAAACATAATCATCAAGAAATAATTGATTTGTATAAATGCAATTGATTTTTACAGGCCATTATTGCAAATACAGACTTCTCGCCTCAAAATAAAGACAAGCCACTCTTCCCTCTTGTTTCCTTTTGAACAGGTTTATTAGAAGGTTGTCTCTTAGGACATGAACTCAAATTGAATTTTTGATCTCTGGTATAACTGACAGTGATGTTTAAAGGCTCTACAGAAAGTAACATCATCTATTTTCCCCATTTAAAAGCTGACAATAAGAGCTAATTCCTCAGCAGGAGCTAACGAATGCAAAACATCCTGTTTTGCGAATTAGAAATGTGTACTTAAAGACGATGGTGGGAAACTGAGGATTTGTTAAGTTCTGGCATCCTTTTCCTCGAACACAGACCCATTAGGATGGTGTGAGTTATATTTCCAGTGTTCCAAAGGCCGTTGGGGCAAACCCAGTAGCCTGACTGATTTTCCCCTCTGGGGCTGATACTCAGGTTACCAAATACAGCCTGTACCGCAATGATTTACTTCAATGAGCCCTTAAAAACTCCATTTGTGTAAAAAAAAGATGTTCTCACTCCATCCAGCAGTTGGCCTGTGCAATGCTGTGAGCTGGGGGAGCGCTTGCCTGCAGGGCAGTCGCCCAGCACCAGTCACACACCGGCAGCTATTGCTAATTATCAGCCTGTTTGGAACATTTGTAAAGCTGTTCTCTTGTGGGTCGAGGGCCAGCAACTGAACTGCACCTGGACACACAGCCAGCCGTTCTGCCTCTGCACATCAACAGCATTATTTACAGTATTTTGGGAGATGCCTGGCTTATTTCTTATGTGTCCCTGCTAATAAAGGCATTTATTAGTCTGCAAGGCATCACTGTCTTTTTATGGATTGAGAGCCTTTTTGGGGCCCCCCAAAACAAGGACATTGAGGGGCGGAGAGTGTCCAGAGAAGGGAACAGAGCTGGGGAAGGGTCTGGAGCACCAGGACGGGCTGAGGGAGCTGGGGGGCTCAGCCTGGAGAAAGGAAGGCTCGGGGGGGACCTTCTCACTCTCACAACTCCCTGACAGGTCTGACTCTATGTGTCAGTCTCTTCTCCCATGTAATGAGCAGTAGGAAAAGAGGAAATGGCCTCAAACTGCCCAAGGAGGTTTAGACTGAGTATTAGGGAAAATTTCCTCTTGAAAATACTTGTCAGACTTTGGAGCAGGCTGCCCAGGGCAGTGGATTTCTATGAGTTTAATATAAGTATATATATTATATAGATAACGTGTATGTATGAGTGTATGCATGTACACGCTTTTATTCTTTATTTAGGTCAAACCCACACAAATATATGAATGAAAATGTCCAGAGAAATTGTAGTTGCCCCATACCTGGGAGTGTCCAAGGCCAGGTTGGATGGTACTTGAAGCAACCTGGACTAGTGGAAGGTGTCCCTGCCCACAGTACAGGATGGAATTGGATGATCTTTAAGGTCCCGTCCAACCCAAACCATTTCATGATTTAATGATTGAACTGCAGAAAGGATCAAAGCCTCTCTGCCAGAATGGGACTGTCCTCCAGAGGAGCACTGGCAGAAAAGCAGGTATTTCACTTGGCAGTGTCCCATAAAGGCTCTGGAGACACAGCTTTGATGATGGCCAATGAGCAGATGCTTCTGTGGCTCTGTGGCTGCTTTTCCTTTCTCCTTGCTCTTCTGTTGTGTGGTTAAATGGTGGATAACTGGGATCAGAACTGCTCATGAGTAGGGGTGTCCTAGAAACAGACTGAAAGGCCAGAGGCAGCTTTTTTCCCCAGATTAATTTTCTTTTCAAAGGCTTCAGCAATTATACCCAGCACTTCCCTCTGACGGAATTCCCTATACAGACACCACAGCACTTTTGAAAGGATTGATGAGGCAGCTGGTGTGGGGTCTGTAGCTCTGACCCAGGAAGCTGTGACCAGTCTGGAGAGATGGTCCCATGAGAAACTGTCTTCCTGGGGCCTGGTGTCTTCCCTCAGCCGTAGCTGGATTGCCTTTGCAGAGAAGCTATCAGCTCTTTAGTGGTTTTCAGCTCATGATTTCAGCTCTCGCTCTGCAGGGCAATCTCCAGGCCAGACCAGGAGGAGAGAGACGAAGAGACTCATATAGCAATTCTGCATGGGGCAGCTTTATTAGTCTGCACCCAGCAAAGGGGAGCCTGGGGACAAGCTCTCTCTGCTCTCACAGGGGCAGAGGGCTAGATAGGGATACAGGGGGTGGGTGTCAGTGGGTAAAGGCCAATGGGTTACAAAGGATCTGCATAGGGTCTCCGAGAGGATTCTGGGTCTGTCTTCTTCTCGCCGTAACTGCAAAGTGGTTGCCTTTCCAGGGGGATTCTGCTGGGAGGTTATGTAATATCCTTATCTCAGCAGACCTCCCCCCAGGGCAGAGGCTGGGCATACCCCACAGATTGAGTCACTTTTCCCACTTTACACATGTAGATAAACATGGCTTAGAAGTGAAAGAATGAGACATGATTCACAGCAAGGTCTTTGATAGTGGCTGTGAGGAATGTTTACCCCAGGTAAGTAGCTGCTTATTTCTCACTGCCCATGCCTGGGCCTGGCTTGCAACACATAAATGCATGGTCAACAAAATTGTCTGCAAGCTGAACAGGTTAAATCTGGAGTTTGAAAGATGGTGGCAGAGTATTTTATCATGACCTGCAGCTGGAAGAGGTATTTTGTTTCAAAATCTGTGGCTGCATTGAAACAAATTAATCTCCAGGTGCTTGACAAAAACCTGAGTTCTGTTGTGACCAAAAGCCTCTTTCCCAGTGTCACTGGTGTTGATCTGATAGACTTCAAGGAGGATTTCAGGGCTTTCCCTCATCATACCAAGCTCCCTTTTTGCCACAGGCAAGCTGCCTTTCGCAGTGTCACTGGGGACTTGGATGTTCTCTCCAGTGTGTAGAAACAGACAGCGCACACAGACCCTGCCAGGAGAGATCAGACCTGACAGCCATGACAAATCTGTCACTCCAGCTGCTAAAGTTTCACTAGACTGGTGCTGATATGCACATTTTTGCTGAATTTTCAGAGCCGTGTGAGTGACTCTGCAATTAAGCCACAGTTAATTTTTGGGCATGGCTTTGGCTATTGGGGAACCCTTCGGGGAAGACAGGTGACACAGAGTGAATCAGCTACAAGGACACTCAAGGGACTGCATGAAGGGTGTGGTTGCTGTTTTGTTCTCAAAGCCCTTTTTTTATATCCCAGACTTAAAAGAAAGGCAAGAAACAATAATTCTCTCCTGGACTTCAGCATTTCAGGGAACATCCGGTCACCCCCCAGAAGCTGCATCTACTTCAGAAATTTACTAACTTCCTCATGTTTGGGCAAAAAGCATCAATCTTCTGTGCCCTAGATGACACACTTAAAGCAGTGGCTACATCTTAAGTTAATACATCCTAAAAAAATAAAGAAAGAAATATTGTCTTGCTGCTAGAAACTCCTTCATGGCAGAGGTGTGCTCCCACCAAACTAAGGAGGGAGAGGAGGACAACCCTGTGGCACTAAGACAACGCAGAGATGATAACAAAGGCACAGATCTCCTTAGACCTTAAGCTGCAGCCAACAGCCCTTATGGCCTGAAACAGTAACTGAGGCATTCAACGCAAGGCTTCTTTTGCTTTAAGATTATTAATTTCCTTTTGCTTGCTAGAACAATACAAAGATAAATATGAATGTGTCAAAGTGAAGGTGTTTGGCTTCCTGATTGTTTGAATCCACTGGTGGCTGTGCTAAAAAAGCTGGATTCAAATTCTTATGAGGCAGTGGAGTTATCATTGATACCTGACCGCTGCTCTGTGCTGTCACCATCAGCCTGTGCTGATGAGGTCACCTGTCATTGTCAGTGTCCTTTGGGGTGCACAGGAAGCCTGTGGCAGCCTTTCAGAGAGGGTGAACCAGCTCATCCTGGAGTGGTTTTGTCTACTTCTTTTACAGACGTGAGAGGACATGCTGTTTCTTGATCAGACTCATTAATTTGCTTCAAAAATGCTGCTGGACCAAGGCCTCTGCTTCATCCTCTGCTGACCCTTCCAGTGCAGCTGCAGGGCTGAGCAGGAACAAGCACACAGGAGAGAGATCACATTAGTCACAGACCAGCAAACTCAGAAGGACCAATTAGGTCCTGAAAACTGTGTGGTATTTTTGCGCCTCTTCTCCAAACACTGCACGTCGAAACACTTGTAGGTTTCAGCAGCTGTGATGCAGAAGCCGAACAAGCCACTCAAAGAAGCCTGTAATGGTGATGGCTGATGGGCTGAGGGAAAAAAAGAGGGGTCAAGCCTGAAAGAATATGCTGGTGAACTGGAAGACACTCTGTGAAAGCACTTGAGTTGGTATAATCCAGTGTAGGCCAGCACAGGGCCAACAAGAAGAGAAACCACAAAGGCAGAGAGTTGAAATGTGAACTCCTGAGAGGCTTTGCAATGGCAAAAGTTCATCAAGTTCCTTTCATGACTGTGGTCCACAGGACCACTTGCAAATCTTGCTGAGGCTGAGTGCAGAAAGGTCACAGAAGCCACCAACTGCTTGGAAACTACTGAGTGACTCCTATTCAGGGAGGCAAACTCCAGGCACCTCTTCTTTCCAAGGTGAATCCCATATCTGCAGAAAATAATGTGTGGATTAGGATATTTTTCGAAATTGGCATGTAGTTCAAACAGCTGATATTGATTTATCAAGGTATACACATCACATAGTGTTTTCAGGCTCCATAGCAACCCTTCCCTCCTTTCTGATTTTAACTCCATACCATAGCAAGCCTTCCATGGTAAGGCTGAGGCAACAAGTGGGGAATTGAAATAGAGAAGCACAGATGTGATAAACAAAAAGGATTTTTAAATTTTTTTTTAATATATATATAGAACTTCACATTTCTTTTTCTTTTCTTCTTATTTTCTTTTGGGGTTTTTTTTTTGTTTGTTTGTTTGTTTTTTTTAATTTAAACTACTTAATTCTCAGCTTTTCACAAAAAATCTCCCTACAGTGGCTTTCCACTGTTCACAGGAGCTAAACTGTGTGTGGCCCAGTAACGCTGGGCTGATTCTGCTGCACCAGAACTTGTTACAATGGGGAATGAGGTAGAGATGTTGAGAATAGGCTTTGGCAAAATTGGAAATTAACAAATCAAAACTTCTTTCTTTATCTCAATAATGCAGTGATGCCAGAACTTCACTTACTAAACTGGCCTGTGCTTGGTTGGTTTTCTCAGGCACAGTTAACAGCATGACCAAAACTGTGTTATTTGTAATAACATCTCATAATGTGAATTACTACATTTGGATCACATCCTCACAGTCCTGGTCTTCTGAATGAAATTTGCAGGTTTTTGGAGGGGGTTATGCAGTATCTGAATTCCTGCTTTTCCTTTGATTTTTAAATAAATTAACACAAGCAAACAAAACTCCACAGTCTAAACAAATTATTCATTTGTTTAAATACATCTATCAAGGAGAATTTGTTGTATGTTAACCTGGAGAAGACTGGTGAGATAAATCTGACTGTAATGATTAGGGGATTCAGTGGCAGAAAGAATGGCAAGGAAATTCTATTAGAACTGTAACGTCACTATTCCATTTGTGTCGGATTTATAGTGATACGAGCCAAAAAAACTAAAACAAAAAAAACCACCCCCAAACCATAAAGAAACAGAAACTTTTGAAAAACTTTAAGAGTATCCACATGCACTTTTCAAAACTAGTTACACTTCTGAACATGTATGCACATCGTGGCCCTGTACAGTGAATTTTAGCATGTGTGTAAATGTTGACATCTCTGTCTGGGAGACATTTTGCCCCCATTTTTCATAATTACCCTTCAAGAACACGAAAGCTCTGTGAGACCTTTGAGATGTTCAGTTTTGCTCAAGAAACAAGGAGCTGCTTTAGGGTGTTTGTGTGCAAATCCAGGGTTCCTTGGAAACGCAGGAATAATTGCATTTACCTGTGAACTCTCCCAGGAGACCCTTCTGATTTTCCATCCCCATCAGCCTCGTCACAGGTAAGGGATTACTTCATGCTGGCTGCTCTGCAGAGTCCAGAGGGAAACCCAGGGGAGTGTGGGGAATGTAGGAAGCAGCACTTGCTGTGCTTCAGAAGAAAACGGTCCTAGAAATGGTGCACAGCCTCAGAGAGGGGGCTGTGAGCAGCCACATGGAAAAAATGGAGCAATTATGCAGCTAACAATGGCAAATCCAATTAGTCATGAATTCCTCATCACTCTCTCCTTACTCTCTCAGAAGGTGATTAATACCTTTTTGATCAAGGAACACAGTGGTAAAGCAGGAATGCAGATCCTGCCAAGAGACCCATGAGTGAATGTGCAGAGCAGTACTAATTCCAGAAGCCGACAGCTGCAGATGATTTCATGGGGACAGTATGAATGACCACAGTGCACAAGCTCTGGCTAAACCCAACAGATTGGGTGGCCAAGCCATGTCACACGAGCCAGAGGAGTCTTCAGAGCATGTGTGGCATTCAGAGGTATCTCAGTGCAAGAACCACTTCAAGGTATCTGTATCCTGACTGGAAGCAATTGGAGGGTGCCCCTATAGACACTTCCTCCTCTGGCATTGCAGAGAATATGATTTCATGGTTTGGAAGGCCAGGGGCTTAATGTGAAGTGTCAAACACAGATAGCTGGAGAGCCATGGAGCCAGCCAAGGATTGCGGGTAATTACACACTGTGAGAGAAGAACAGGATATGGGGGTAAGGCAGCACTTTTCTGGGACAAACGTTCTGGCTCCTGAAAATAAACACAAGGCAAGTGCAGAAATGAGGCTGAGGTCATGGAGCCTAGGGGGGAATCAAGAAGATGAAAGGACCCCAAAACTCTCTGAACCGTTTCCAGAAAGAAAAGCAGACTGCACATGGTAACTAATTTAGAAAATGAGAAACTTAACTCCAGGGTGGGGAAAATCAATTTGCATAAAGGTACCCACACAAAGCCTGGGACACAAGACCTTGGACACCCGATCAGCTAGATCAGTGCTGGAGCCAGAACTGCTGATCTCTTCCCCTTCCCTTCCCTCCTTCCCTGCCCCCTTCCCCCCTCTGTCCCCTGCTTCAATCCATCCCACTCTCTCTTCCCTCCTAGGAGCCTGCTCCATGTGCACACATTCACAACCACCCTGTCTCCCACTCTGAATTCAGGTGTTCACTCACATGGCAATATAAGCAATGTAAGTGTCATTATGGAATCAAAGAATAATGTGTACAGAAGTGTTGAGATTTCCCAAAAGAAATTGTTGAAAGGATATGGAATACAATGTAATTTCTTCTCTCAAATGGCAGCAATGTTTGCTAAGGCCACTGAGGTCAGGTCTTCTGCACTCACCGTGTCTGGGAGTTTCCTGCCCACGGAGTCTATCTGGCATTGAACAGACTGTGTCTACCCTGGTAAACATTTTTAACCTCCAAAAGAGGGTATCCTGATAAAAACTACTATTGTGAGTGGTCTCTTGAGAGAATTTGTGCCCGAGCCCTTCCTTGTAACACTAGGGAGCAGCGAGGAGTCCCCAGGCAGGTGCAAAGGAGGACTTTTATTTACAAAAACCCGGCCTTTTAATGCTGTTAGTCGGTTGTTTACATAGTTTTAGGCCACAACAAACCAAATTTAACCAACCACCATACACCATGGTGCGGGCACAAGGCATTCATGCAGCATGCCTCACTTCCTCTATTCTAGCTGAGTCATTCTCCCACAGTCCATTTCTACTTAGGCTGAGTAACAGGCTGGAGCCATGATTTTACCAGGCTTTCCCTACAAAGCTTTACCTATCGGTCACACTTCCTAGGAATTATCTTTAGGACTGTTGGCAGGAGACAAAATGATCAAAATGACACAATGACAAAAGAGAAGACTTTGTGAATCTACTGAGAATTGTTTCAGCACCTTGGACGTTTCTCTGGGTTACTCCTGTAGCCTAGAGATAACATTAATACATTTTGGTTATCACATATCATGTATCACATATCACAGGCTGCCTGTGATAGCTTAGGGTGGAATAAATGAAGAGAAGCTGAGGGACAGAAAAGAAGAATAGAAGGAAGGCCAAAGAACACAATCAAGTTATGGAATCAGTGTCATGGATTTTTTAGGCAGGGAGTTATTTTTCCTTTCTCCTGATTTGAGTTCTACCACCCAGGGGAAGAGTCTGGGACGTGTGTAAACATTTCAGGTCCAGGTATCTAAAGACTCATGCAGTAGTAGCAGACTTCCAGAGTTACAGAATTGTTGGTTATCAGATTCTAGGAGCTCAGACTTAAATAATAGATTGCATCCAATTGTGTGCCCTGAGTACCTATTGACAATCCCCTTCAAAATCTTAGAAATTGCCAGGAGTTACTCTTCAGATTATTGATTATTTTGTCTCTTATAGGTGTAGAATAAATAGAATATAAAGCTTTAAGTCTAACCCTAAATATTAGCACAACTATAATCATGGTTCCGTCCCTAATTCTAGCCCTAAATGAAAATTGTAACCCTAAACCAACCCTAAAAGCTAGCCCTAAACCCCTAAACCCAATGCAGGGCAAGCCTGTGCCAGTGCTCGGTCACCTGCACTGTGAAAAAGTGTTTGCTGATGTTGATGGAGCCTCCTGAATTTCAGTTTGTGCCGTTCCTCCTTGAGGAGGGTCTGGTTCCATCTGCTTTGCATCCCCCCTTCAGTAGAGTGTGTTCGACATGCTCCAGAGAACATCCATTGTTAGCTGAATTCCCATCTAGCTGAGAGAAATAATGACTTCTTGTAAAATAATTAGAGGGAATGTGGACCATCTGCCAGAATACTCAATTAGAATAGACCTCAAATTGCCCTTCAAATGTTATAGTTAATTGGCAAAAGTACCTGAAAACCTTGATGGATAAAACATAATTTTGGCTGTTCCTGTAGACACATAAAAGGAGAAAATCCTAACATTTGAACACTATGTTTGAATAAGGAATTTCCTGAGCTGTAATGATTGTTGATGATGTTTGCCCAGCTCTTGATGGGACAAGGACAAGGCAAGTTTGTTGGATTTTTTTATTCTGTCCCTGTCTATTCTTGTGTTCCTGTGGAATGAGCATGAAATTTGTTCCACCTTTGGGTGTCTTGTTTGGAAGGTGCAAAAGCACAATAATCTGTCAATATTTACATCTCACAATGTGTGCAGCTCCCCATTTGTGAGCAAAATTCCTGGTGAGTTAAATTTTGAGATGGTGTAAACCAACCAATGCACAGTGAACTATGAAATTTACTTTTATAGTCAGCCACTTTCTATAATGTAAATAAAATAGTTATTCTCAGACCATAAATTATGAAAGTCACACTGGTTACCTTCCTGCTTTTTTCACACCATGGAGGTTTTTATGGCAAGTTTTTTAGATTTTCTTCTAACCCCTGCCTTAAAAAAAAAAAAGAACAGAATTCCCACCATGTGTTTCCATGATGGAAGCGATTTCTGCAGTTCTCTTGCTTATTTTTTCTGTATAGTAACTCAATACTATAAGTTACATTCACAACAGACTAATTTCTGCTGTGACCTAGTGATGCCTTTTCCTGGTCTTAAAATCAAGAGGCATACACGGTTAGAAGGGGAAAAGGGATTTTACCTTGGTATTTATTTTAAGGTCCTTAGGTGTACGCGTCCAGGTCATATGCATCGAGATGCACCCTGCCAAGTCTATCCCTGTGTCTCGCCCCCCAACATTGGGTATAACATTATAGGTTTTACTAATTAACATATCTATCAAAGATTCCCCAATGAGAGGCTCAAGTGAGCCCCCCTCCCCAAGGAACCTTCCCCTGGATGGTTCTATCTTGGTTTACAGAATGTGTTCTGGAGAGGACCTTGGGGTCTGGGGCACACTGATCCCTAACTACGAAGCTTCTAAAATGTTTAGTCTCTTAGCTTGACAAACAAGTCTAAGAATGTAGGCAAAAAGCACTAGGAGTACAGAAGTTGTAAAAAGGTGTAACAGGGGTATAAAAGAAAAGGCAAAAATCTTCATGGCATCACTAGGATTAACAAAAAGAAAGATTTTTTACATTTTAAAAGGTGGAAAAGAAATAAAATACACAGGATAGAGGAGAACAAGTCTATTAACAGCAATTTATACTGAGAGTATTTGGAATATGAGCAAAACCCAGATGAAGGAGGTGACAGTAGGGATGGCAGAGAAGCTTGGAAGGCACCTCTGGATGAAAACAAGTGGCCTGTCAGTGAGATGGAATCCAGTTCTATTTTCCAGGTGCTCCTCTCTTAGCTGGTAGTGCAGGCAGAGCTGACCCAGCACGAATTAAATGTGGATTGGGATACTTCTCTATCCTCAAAACACAAGTTGTATATAACCAAGAAAAAAGGGTGCAACAAGGAGAGTGTCCTCATCACACTTTCTTTTTCCGATAGAAAAAATTATTTTCATTGTTCACCTTTGCATTTTGGGCCTCAGTTCTTCTAGGACAATCCCAAAATCGTGCACTGAGTGCAGGATTATTGTGGGCTGTCAGTGGGTCAGATGTGCACACATTCATGTACACAAATTTAGTTTAGACTTATAAGTAAAAAAAAAAAAAAAAAAAGGGACACGTGGTCTCAAATGAAGGTTCTGGGAAATAATTCTTAAGATCAGGAAGAAATATCTCCCATCTTTAATAATATGGAGGATGCAACTGAAAAAAAATTAAAAAGCAGATGTTCTGAGTGAGAAAAAAGGTTTTATTAGTTTCTTGTTGGAGACACAAAAATAATCTGAACGGCAAAATTGGTGGGAAGTGGGGCCACATTTAAAGACTGATAATTCACAGAGGGAGAAATGGAAATAGAGAAATGTGATCAAGCATTATGTGTAACAATCTACAGCATATGAATGAACATGGTGATATTAATCTGCTTCCTATAGAGGGCCATACATCTCTCAGTATTCTAGGTGTATTTTAAAATATCCTAAGCATAAATAGGTACCTTCTGTTTGTCTTGTATCCTTTAAATGATTTTTTTAAGAAAAAAAAAAGATGGCTTTTTGAAGAAATGTAACATTCAGGGATGCCTGAAGAAGGATAATTAAAAATATTAATGAATAAGTTTTCTGTTTTCCATGTCATCCTTTTTTGGGACTCTTATAGCACTGAGAATTATGTTATGAGTTTAGAAATGTCTCAGTGGAAACTAACATCCCAGAGCTGCAAATTCTTCAGACATTGCTGTTTTGCTGATTCTTTCCTTGTATTGAACAAACTGTGCATCGCTAACCACTTCTTTGAGTCAAAATCAGGCTATATGGCCTAACACTGTAAGTTTAACCCACTAGCATAATAAATATGTGCAGGATTATGTGGCATTATGGTTTTGAGTACAGGGCTCTGTATTTTGCTGAACTACTGCTTAGAATTTCTCATCTGCTGCTGAGTGGTGCCAAGGAGAGCTCAGAGGGATGGCCAGAGGCAGAGTGGCAGCACAGCCAGTTAAATGTTAATATAAAGAGGGTAAATTCCACTTGAATTTTATCTGGAATTAGCATGTTGTCTAGAACAGCAAACAATTATTTTCAGTAGCCAATCTTTGCATAGTTTTTCAGTTCCTCCAGCTCTTTCTCCAGTCCTGGTGAAGAATGACATCTACAAAGTGCTTAAAAGTTAGTCAGGTCTCTGTCAATGCTGAGATAACATCATTAGTTCTGGACAGGATTACAGTTCCTATTAAGTTCCTTCCCCTCACTCCAGATCTTCCTCCCTCCATGCAGTTTGCTGTATGTCCAGGAGTATTTTGTGTACTGCAAGGTTTTGAGGTAGTGAGAGTCTGCCGTAACTTTGAATCTGTGTTTTATATCCTTATAGCTTTGGCAAAATAAGAAAAAATCTTTGCTTTGACATACTGGTTGGCTTTAATGGACCCAGTACCTGTCAAAAGAGCAAAATAACAACAAATATACCATCTTCATCTGTGGAGTTCCATCCTTCTCCCTTTGATTCTCAATATTTTCTTTCCTACACCTTCCTAGCCTTGCCTGTATTAACCTCATACACAGACTCTTAGCTTGAGGGAGTCGTAAAATTTTATGAAATAATTAGGGGAGATAGGCTGCTTTTGTCAAATCATGTAACAGTTTAATTGGAGAACTCAGAGCAGAAGTATAAGAGGAGTTCAAGTAATATCTGCTTTACATCATCAGTATATCCATCAGTGATGCGGCAATTCACTCATTTGTTGGTAGCTTTAAACAGAGTTGCACCAGTAATCTGTGAGTGTGACAGATCAAATCAGGGCAGACCAAACCAATAAATCTCATTTCCCACAAGTTTCACGGGGCTAGGACTGGCCAGCTTGAGAAGAATTAGACCTTCAGAAGCCCACTGCCCTCCCTGATACTGGCTTTAGTATTCATCCTTAACAGGGAATGGATCTATGTCTGGTTCAGGCTGTTCTGCAGCTGATTAAAAATATTAAAAGATTAAAAAAAGAATCAACATATTTCTCCCCAAGTGTTTGTGGTTAGAAATAACAAGAAGCAGAAAGGCCTCATGGTTAGTGCCATCAGTGACAACATGAGCTGATCTACACAGGCTGTTCAGCTGCACCTGGAATGGCTGTGCTGTGTAAAAGCTCCCAGGCTTTTGCTGACACTGTGAAGAAAATAAAAAGATAAGACAGAACCAGAATTGTTGCAAGAAAAGGAACAAAATATTGAAGATCAGGGATTAAGCCTTATGATCTGGGGTTTGTTTCCTCTGCTGCCAGTAAAAAGACCGTTTAAAGTCTGGTTTTGTGTTTCTTGAGATGGTGATATTTATGGAGTTGTTCATGGGAAAGAATTAGCAAAAGAAATTGCTGTGCAAGAGTAATAATTTATCTGTGGATTGAAGTGCTTTCACACAGTGATTTATTGGTCTTATTTTAACACCAGGGGGTGATAAATTGCCTTGAAGTGGTGTCACATATGATCAGGTGTCTCTACAAAGGCAGATTCCCTGTTTTTTTCCTGGGAGACTTTTTATGCTTCACATTTAGGGTTTTTTTTTGGCAAATATTTCACAAAGCTGTCGCTCAAAATCTACTAAAAGATACATTATGAACCTACAGGTGCGTAATAAGGTACACTAAAGTACGCAGGAGATGGAGAAGCAAAAGTTTCCACCTCTTAGGACAAACCTTGGCAAATGCCACAGATGCAAAATGGTGACAGCAGGTGGCAAATTGCTGCAGCTTTTCCAGGAGTCCATGGTTATGGATTCACCCAAGTTCGACATTCGTATTAAAAATCAAAGCTGCTGAAAATGTCTTTAAAACTCTTTCTGTGAGTTTCCCAACAGCTAATAGTAGCCCTTCTAATACTTTTGTGCAGATACAACACACAGCTGTGCGTGCAGAAAGACATCTTCACTCTGGACTGGAGATGCTGCCTCTGCTGCTGCTGAGTCCATTAGAAACCCACCCTTATGGATTCTTCCCCAAAGGGCAGAGAGGCCCCTCCTGTCCCCCTCAAACTGGCTTTCAGAGTTGCAGAAGTTGGAGTGGTTTATGAAGTAGTTCCTATGTCTGTGTCCTCTGTTCCTATTTTCTAATATAGAATTAGGCTGCAAAGCCCATAGAGTCAATCTTGGTTTAATTTAGAAATAATATTCAGCTCTGTGCCACAGAGCTGCTTCTCTGAGATGACCCACCTCAATCAGTGGTACAGTAGTGCCAAGCTATCTTTAACATTACACACTTCACATTCATTGCAAGGACGTAAAATCTGCTTCCAGCACTCTATGTTAGGAGAAGGTTGAAGCCTCTAGTAACTTTTCAGTCCTTATTTCCTTGTGGCTTCTGATCAGCACCTCAAGTGTTACATTTTCTTCTTTTTCTTCTTTTTCTTCTTCTTTTCTTCTTCTTCTTCTTCTTCCTCTTCCTCTTCCTCTTCTTCTTCCTCTTCCTCTTCTTCCTCCTCTTCTTCCTCTTCCTCTTCCTCTTCTTCCTCTTCATAATCTTGCAGACTTTTTCTAACTTTTCAGCTTCTCTTGTAGCTCTTAACTACTCATGCTTTTCAGCCATCTCTTCTTTCTATTTTCAGCCTCAGAATAGACACTTTATGGGAATGGCCACAGAAGCATTCAGGATACAGACAGAATTGTTTAGCTATTCCTACTCAAAAATTTTTGTTCTTGTGCTGCATTTTTCCTTCTCACTACAAAGTCATCTTTGTACATTATGTCCTAACTCCTTGAGCACCAGGGAATCCCAGAGACAAAGTGTGGAAGGGGCATTAAGTCAATGTGCCAGCCTCGGCAGAACTGTCAGAAGGGTTTTTGAAACTACAAGGTCAAAGCCATAGCATTCGTTTCTATTTTTAAGCACTGAGTAAATGTACTCATAGTATTTTATAATTTTTCCTAAATTTAAAATTTTAATTTTTTATCATTATGTGAAGTTTGGTTTTTTTGATTGCTATTTCTGCATGACAAAAGAATGAAGAGAGAAAAAAACCCTTTTCAAAAAGGAGGGAGCCGATATCCAATTATTTTTCAATAAATGTAGCAAACTAAAACACATGTCAGCTCAGGAGATCCCTAACCAAAATTTGGCTTCTCTGTAGTGAGATAGAGCCAAAATTTGGGTGATTCACTCACCTGCACATCTCCAGAGGGTTGCTGCCTTGCCTTTGTGAGACAAGAACAGTTTCCACAATGGGAAATGTTTTGAAGGTTTTAGTAGATCATGAGGATGGTGATGATGATGAAAACAAAGAGGATTATTTTTCTAGAATCCAAAATCCACTGGTTCAACCTCCCTTGGAAAGGTCTGAGCTGGAAAGGGACATTTCCTTCTGTGCCCCTCACGGGCCATGCTGTGTGTTATCCACCAAAGTGAGGCAAGCAGAGCAAGGAGTCACAGGGGGGGTGACAGCAGCCACACTGACGATGGCATAGCCACAACCCAGCCCTGGGGAACAGAGGCCCCTTTGCTGAGCCAGAGCACCCAGAGCTCAGTTGTGCTGCTGGAGCAGCAGGCACGGCCGGCACTCTGAGTGTGAGAGAAAAGGGAAGGAGAAGCCCCATGTTCCTTCAGGATTGCTCAGTCAGAGGTAGACCTGAGAAACTCCAGTGATCCAGCCCCCCCCACAGCTGAGAGCTGCAGCGTGTTTTGGGAAGATAATCCCTTGTGCCAGTGTTAGTTACAGTCAGAGACATCACCTTCATTTATATCTCCCCGAACACGCTGAGTGCAGTTCACAGATAAGGCCTGGCTGTGCTGGTGATGCTGCACTCAAAGATTCTCCTCCTTACCTATTTTAGAAGACTTTACCTTACAGATATCTCTTATAAACTTTTTTTTCCCATTTTTTCCCTCCTAGAAAACTAAATTCATGCTGCAGGCTGTCATCCTGTCTGGAATGCCTTAACCATCATGAGAATAAAATCTGTCACCTGAGCTCAAGGGCAAAGCTCTTTTACATGGGAGTTGCATTAACCTCAGACCTTAAAATGGAGTACAGCCTGCACACTGCAGATCTGTTTCACTTATCGCTAATTAAATCCTGTTTATATGAGTATGTCAAGAGCAAAATTTCCTTTGCAAACACAAGCGACATCATTGTCAGCAAAATCTTCTCCAATGAACCAGAGGTTAGGAGTGAACCCTTCAATGAAAACCCACTAACTTTTTGCCTGAGAAACATTAAAATAATTGAACACATCTGCTTTCCATGAGAAAGAAGAAATTTTTCCATTAGCTGTCATCAGTAGGAAAAGTCAAGAGGCCGTGTTCTTTCATCTTTTAAGCTGGCGGTAGGCAAATTGACCTCTGTGACACTGCACTCAGTGAAGAAGCAGGATGCATTTTTCAAGCTGATTTTGCCTCACAATAGGGTAATGCTGCAGGAACCCACCTGCAGCTCCCACTAATGTCCCTGTCCTACCTCTAAGCTGATTAGTAATTCACCTCTGTAATTTGCATGCACTTTGAGACAAAAACCCAAAGTGTTTGCTTAATGATGTATCCAAGCACACACATGAAAGAATAGCTGAAAAATAAATGATCTGTGTAAGACTTAAAGCTTTGGAAAGAGTCATAACATGATGAGTATTGGAGGCTACAACTGTGATCCCAGCAGGGAGTCCAGGGTGTGCACGGAACAGGGAGCACACACGATGCATCATTAGCAGAATGAGTCGGTGCAGGCGGGGCAGATTTCCCACTGGCACTGCACCTAATGCAGCTATAGGAGCTGATTAAATTGCATCCACAGAGCTCATTAGGGCTTCGTTTTTATTTATGTTTGTTTTACGTCAGCGATTCAGTGCTGCTTTGGGGACATTTTGGCAGAGGTGTGACCACCACAGCACCGCCCTCAGCTCTCCCAGGCTGGCTCTGTCAGCTGTGTGCTGAGCTGGAAGGTATTTAATTTATCTTCCCTCCTCATGGCACTGGATCTTGACAGTGTTTAAGCTGAGGAGCTGGAGAAACAGCTAACTAATGGTCAGTATTAGTACTTCTTTCTGCTTGTTCTCATGATAAAATAGCAAGTTCTTGCAGCTGATCCCAGTAGTCTGAGTAATTAACCAAGAAAAAAAAGGTCATGTCCTGGTGGCACTGCAGCTTTGGGAGTTGGTGATTTTAGGAGTTGGGTCCTCCAGAAGGAGGACTGGGAAATCCCTACACAAAGCTGAACATGGACTAGTTTTTCCAAGTACTGTTGCTACAGATCTTGCAAATTTGGATGTATCTCTTTGAGCATCACTGCTAATTAAAAGCCTAATAGAAGAATCAGAAGGTCTGTCTTGCCTCCTTTTAGGTGACATAGGAGAAATTCATTTATCCCTTTTTCCTCTTTTATTCCCTCTCTGGCTGGATCACTCATTATAGGTATCACAACAAGCACCACAGAAAGTAACTAGGATTGTTTTAATGGCAGAAATGTATTTATTTATATCTATAACTCTAACTAGTCACAGATTATGTCCTGCTATCCATTCCAATTAGTGTATGATTCTATATTAAACTCTCATTTTCCTCTTTCCTTGTTATATTACATTTTTATAACTTGGTAAAGACTTTGTATATTAGCATGGCTAGTTGCTCCAGAAGTAAAATAAAATGTTGCACTGGTTTGGGCAAATTTGGAAATACATCCTCTGAGAGAAGGCAGGTTACAACCACCCCTCCCCCACCAGGTTCAGGAATAAATGAATTTTCCTCGAAGGAACGTGAAAGAGACAAAAACTATTTATTTAACAAACACACGGGAAAAGGATAAAAATGCTAAATGATAAAATCTCCCACTCTGCTGAGAGAAACCTGGGAAATTTCAGAGTCCTTCCGTAGATCTCTCTCTCCCCCTCCCTGGAGCTGGGACGGGGTGGTGGGCCCACCTCCAGGGCCAAGGCCTTGGTGGAAAGTCCTCCTGATGTATTCTGATGTTGAAACAGTCCAGCAGGGAAAAAGGGAAAAAACAAAGCCCCAGGAAAACAAAATTTCAACTCTCCGAAGGAAAAGGAGCTGAAAAACTGGCCAAAAGCTGGCTGGAAAGAAAGCAAGCTGGGTGCTTCCTCCTGCTCCTCTCGCTGACTGAACTCCAAGAGGAGTCTGTGTGTATATCTGTGTGTCCTTCAAACATGAAAACAAAGTGCAAAAACTGCTTTGAAAAAGTACACTTGGTTTTCCTCTGCCCCCTCTCAGGCTCAGTTTAAAGGCATAGAAAGGCACAAAATTAATTTCTGGGCATAGAGCAGCAATATGGGATACACATCATAAAGTCACCCCAAGATAAATGTACAGCATCTTTCCATTTTATATTTGCTCGAGCTGTTTCTTAGCTTGTGTTTAAAACCCCATCATGCACCAAAGCAGCCACAGGTGTTACAGAACACTGCTTAGAGGGGTGTGAGATTTCTGGAACACTGTGAAATATGAGTGTTTAATCACTGTCATACAAACCATACCTCAATGCTCTCATGGTGCATTCTGAATATATCTATGTACCATATTTATGCTCTCTGATAAAGCTGCTAGTTATTTTTTGTCTTTTGATGCTGAAGGTCTAGGTGAAAGAAAACCTGTGGAGAAGTAGAACTCTAGCTTTAGTCTCATATAATCCTTTTCTCCTCATTTCTGGCTTGTAAAAGGTCATAGAGTAATAAAATCCTAGAATGGTTTGGGTTAGAAGGGGCCTAAAGACCATCTCATTTCAAGCCCCCTGCCATGGGCAGGGACACCTTCCACAATCCCAGGTTGCTCCAAGCCCTGTCCAACCTGGCCTTGGACACTTCCAGGGATGGGGCAGCCACAGCTTCTCTGGGCAACCTGTGCCAGGGCATCACATCCTCTCAAGGAAGGATTCCTTACTAATATCTAAGGAATAAACCATCAGAACCATCTGGCTTTGTCTTTCAAAAAACATTTCTTAGATCACTTTTCTTTTTCCTTAATATGCATCAAATTTTGTCCCAGTTCTCTGGGGTGTTGAGAAGCTTCAATAATATTTGTGCCAGGTTTCTAACAAGTGCTGGAGTCTGGGTGGAATTGATCAAGGGGAACTTCAAACAAGCAGTGTAAGACAGGAGAAAATACAGGCAGGTGTCATATTAATCAAGCACGTCAAGATGAAAATTTATTGTCCTGGCCAATTCCGGTCAAAAGTGTGGTCCAGGTGTCTGAAACTCCTCCCATTTCCGTGACAGTGCTGTGACCAGCACCTTTTGGGAGCCACAGCCAACCTGTCCTGCAAACATTGGTACTGTAGGTCCACCCCACTGCTTTAGAGAGCAGAGAGCATCTCACTCGCTGCTTTGTAGGTTCCTCCCTACATCTGCATCAGTGGCTGGTCTACATATTCTGTTCCTAAAAGCCCTCCTCTGAATTGGCACAAACCATCCTTGCATTCTTTTTCCAGGCGGGTTATACCTGTGGGAGAAATTTTAAGTGCCTGCATGGACAACATCGAGGTTTGAGTCCTCCTTACCTGGGTGTTCTAATCCACTCACAAGAGGAAAAATATCTGGCTTGTTTGGCTTCACCTGACTATTTTGAGGTTAACATTCAGTAAATATTCAGTGTAGAGTTAACACCAAGTGGGGCTGTGCTGGCTCTCAGGGAAAGAAAGCCACCATTTGTACAGGTGTGAGCCACAGGACCAGGGATAATTGGAATTGTCAACATACTGTGATTTACAGCTCCATGGCACTTCCATGACTCAGTCATCTGAATGTGATGAGAAAAACACAGGAGAAGACCCAACATAAAATAGAAGAGTATGAAGTATTGTAGACTACGTCCAGTATGTTTTAAGAAAAGGTTCCACTGAAATTCAGTGATTATCTGGCATTAAATGGAACTTGCATTTTTAGAAAGGCTGTATTTTTGGAAATCAGCCTCAAATTGATGTCCAGACAGCCTCCACTTAGTGAGCTGAAGCTCCACTCCACTGTGCTGCCAGTGGCATGGGAGCAGCTCAGCTGCCTGGGGCTTCTGAAGCACCTTTTACCATCCAAAAGGAATTTTCACGTTACACCTGAGCTGTTTTCTTTGTGCTGAGCTATTTTACACTATGATTAATTTTTTATTGTTCTTTACATGTGACACTCTGGATTGACTGATCTTTTATGCATGCAGAAGACTAGTTAGAAGCTGTAGGGAGCAGGTATTTTTAAAGAAAAATACGAGAGAGTTCTACTCAGTGTGTTTATTCATTGTTAATATTCATTAGTAATTTACCTCTTTGTAGAAAGAGTGCCTTTTTTATTTCTATTTACATCTTGTTTTTTCTACTCAGAGTAGTTTGAGGTTTTTCTGAGGTTGCTTGAAGGACTAAAGCTCATGACCTGCTCTTTATAATACTCAGATAAGGTTCTCATCAGTCTCCCTCTTTAGTTAAATCATCTTTTTTCTGTCATTCACTGTCAAATTACCAATCTGAAAGTGCGTCCTTGCCATAAAGTGACAGTAAGGTTGAGGTAATTGTCATCTATCTCTAGACAGCTTGGTTGCTTAGAAATCCAACCTGTAGGCTCCCTGGTTTGACAGAAAAATCAACTTAATAAAGCACATGTAGTGCTAAGAACACTATATAGAACACAGGTATCAGATAAATTGTAATGTCAAAGTCTTCTTGGAAACCAGAGTGCTCAATAGCTCTGAAAATTAAGAAAAAACTATCAAAAGACTTTTCTACCTGGGAAAATATATACTTGCACAAAACCTGCTATATCAGTGACCTCATATTCTAGTCTTGGCACATGCCACACTGGAGGGCAAAACTCAGAAAACAATGATATTTCTTGTTCATTTTGGGATGTGCAGGTAGTTTTTGATTATTCATTCTTGGTTTGCTGTTTTTTTTTTCTTAGTCATTAAAATGACAGCTTTTTTAACTAGACAGTTGGTGTCATTAATTTAAAAAGATCTGAAATAAATAACCAGAGATTGAAGGGTTTCTTGTGGTGCTGAGCAAAAAGAAACTGATCTTAAAAGCATCTTTTAAAAAACACCATTTCTTGATGAAAACCTCTTCATCTGGGTAATTGCCACTTTCGTGTGTCCATCCTCTGATACTCATCTTCATTAAAGTGCAGGAGTGTGCTTTAAGGTTTAGCAGCCCATAAACACTAAACTTTTCCTTGCACTAATGGATGTAAATTTTAAAAAGCATGACACTGCAATCCAACTGATTTGATGAGAGCTGGATGATTATATGCACTTCAGGGGACTGTCTGAACAAGATCTGTAGACACAGGAGATGCACAGGCAGCCCACTCTGGTGCACAGGTCACAGCACACAGCTTCCTTCTTGCTTCTGTCAGTGACTTGCCTGATTCTTGGGGGCAGAATTGTGCAGAAATTCTGCAGTGAATGAAAATCATGGCAGTTTTCTCCCATTTATGATCATTGGGGGAGCTTTTTGAAAAAAAATTTGCAAAATATTTATTTTCACAGCTGACAGCACTGATTTCTGACTAGGTTCTGTTTCTAGATCATATCAGCCGGTGTGTGTAGCAGACCAGATGAAGGTGACACCTGGCTGACTTGCTGAAGTTGTCACCCCAGTGCACACATCCTCTCAATCTGCCTCCCCAAGGCTGCCAGAAATGCTGCTTCCTCAACTTGATGGTTGAAAGGGAGAAAAAAACCAACAAACCTTACCTTGCTAGGTTTTCTGGTGGCCACTCACTGCAAGGCTGTAGCCACGCAGCAGCAGGAAGTACGACAGAAATGCTGGCATTCCTTTAAAGCAGGAGATGTATCCTCTCCAGTGAGCAGGCAAAATATTCAAAATACATCCAACGTGCTTCTGATGGAGACCAGACAACATCAGAGCTGCAGCCCTGGGACCCTGTGGCCAGCAGGAAACGTGGATGCAAAATCTCTGCTCTGCAGGGACAAGTATCTCCTTTAGGCAACATCTGTTCTCTTAATTCCCTCAGCCAGAACTGGCACATCACAGCAGGAGGGGAAGCACTTTCTGCTTTTTCTTTGTCACTTAACAATATTACTTTGTTCATCTCACTAACTTCACACTGTGGTGGGTCCTAAGCAGCCTGTGTGCAGGAGCTGTGAATGCTTGTTTAGTCACCACTCTCATTTTTAATCAAACTTGAATGGAAAACCTCATTGTTCTTCAATGTAATTACTCCGCTTGAGTTTGTTCCAGGGAAATGGTCACACATAAAGGTAAACCAGGTGGGGAAAAAAGGAATAAACAGCTTCCAAAGGTGGTGTCTACTAAGAGTGCTGCTGGAAGAAGGTGGATGGTTTTGAATACATCCACAGTGCTGTTACCTAAACTCCATGGTTATTTACAAGAGGTGGTCACTGGAGGGGGGGATCTGACTTTGCTCTGAGCAAAGGCAGCTGCTGTGAATGATAGCAGCAGCACCAAGCTGTGACAGACCCTCTCAGGGGCCAGCTGGGCCTATGCCAAGGTAAAAACGGTGTCTTTCAAAGAAAAATGCTCATTAATGAGGAGGGAAGAGTTTAGCTGTGGCTGGCTTGGTTAGGTTTTGACATATCCGGCAGTTTAACAATAAGGTTTTGGTGAAAGGAAGTTATCAACATACTTGCCTTAACTGTGTGCATGTTGTTTGTTTTCTGTGTCTGCACAGGAAATTATCTGAACAGAGAGCTGGGCTTTGTGCATTGCATGCCTGAAAGAAAATTCCAGCTACAGTGCCCACAGCAGTCTTCCCAAAGCCGGCAAGAGAAATGGTCACGGCAGCAGGATCCCCCACAACTCTCTTCAACACGAGTTTGTCTTTGGCTTGCTTTTATCCTCCCTTTGGAATAATGAGTCTCAGGAGGGACTGGCTGAATTTTAACTCTGTCTTGGAGTGCTGTGGCTGAAAACAACAGCACTGACTCCAGCAATACCTTACCTCACTGCAAGTCATGGCACAGGAAAAAGCAAGCTGTTAAAAAGGGTGGCACAGGGAAGGAAGGCTCACCCAGTCGTGCTCCAGCACACCAGGATCCACCCCTGCTCTGCACAGAGGATTATCTGCACAGGAATGGACCCACTGCTTGCCCTTTACAGACCCCAGATCATCTTTCCCATGTCAGTTACAGTGCCCTCGCCATACACTCAGCCAACTTTCTTTCATTTCATTTATTTCCCATTCCTACTTTAAACCATAGTCTCCCTTTCCTTCAATTTTTCTTGGTCTTCTACATTTTGAGAGGAGAGGAACCAAAGCAGAACACAGTTTTCAAACTGTAGATACCACAAGAACTACTACAGTGTAAAACTTATCTTTTCCGTGCTCTATTCCTGTCCAAATAGTTCCTAATATTTATTTTTTAATTCCACAGGAGCATTGATCTGTGTTTTCCTGGGACCGGCTGTTGCAGTGCTCATCTCCATGCCCATAGCTCTGTGGTTAAAGCTGTCTGTGTCTCCTTTCCCACACACATCCCTCTTACTTTGCCTATATTGAATTTCCTTACCTTCAGTCATGACTCCTTCCACAATTACATTGCTCCTCAGCTTACTATTCTGATGGTTTAGTAACTAACAACTGTAGACTTTTTCACCAGCTCCCAATGACTAAGAAAAGGCTGGAGGCTGTGCCCAATGTGGATGAGCCTGCCATGATTTATCTCTTTTTCCAAACATCTTTCTGCAAATTTTGAGCAGTAGGAGTGAAGCTGTGGTTCTGAGCTGACCACCTGGGCTGCCCTGCATATTCCTACCTGCATCTCTGAAAAAGAAGACCGGACCAAAGGATAAATCCATTCTACTGGCATTAGTCAGGGAAATGTTGGGTCACTACAAAATATTTAACTTCTTTATGCCAGTTTTCACAACTCCAGTTGCCTGACAACTCCAAGGAATCATTGTGAGACAATGAATTTTATGTGACACCAGTGTCCGTATTCAGCTGGAGGATGATGAGCATGGGGTAGCTGAGCTTTCTGCTCCATTGTTCCTAAATATTTACAGCTCTGTACTTACAGTTCCTGTTCTTTTTCTGAAAATCTCCCATTGCTGAAGCCCAAAGTCAGTTTTGCATCAATGGGTGGAATGTAGAATATTCCTTACACACTATAAAACGCAAATTAATTGTGATGGTGTACATTTCTGGATATTTCCAGTCTATTATCTGTAGACATATTTTTAGGACTGAGGGACTTTAGGCTAGTGCCCCTTTATGGAAAATTACTGAAACCATGGAAATGGATTTTAAGGTGTACATCATTTGCTATATGCAGCTAATGAGCAAGAGAAGAAATTTCATGGGTTTTCCCATTTAAATGCTCCTGTCTTTCAGTTGAAACTGTTTTTTTCTAATAAATCCCAATTCATGCTGCTCCTTATCTTGTCGAAATAACTCCTCCTTTGTCATTTAGAAGTGCATGCAGGTCTGACACAACTGCACACAGACTTATATTGAGAGATTGGCTTTCAAGTTACCAATCCAGTGACTGACAACAGATTCAGTAAGGCCAGGTAAAACATCAATTAATATTTTAGTAGAGTGTTCTCATACTGTTTCACTGTTAGGGAGAAATTGCCTTTCAAGTTCACAAATTAATACAGAAAATGAATCTGCTGCTGAGGTAAAGAAATTGTCATGGAATCTTGAGAAGGTAATAACGAAAGGAATGTTCCCAGATAGATCTGTTGTATTTTGCAGCAGCCTAGATAACCTCGAGCAATCTGTGAAGTCTGGTCATGAATATAAAGCCAATGTGCATTAGAGAAATACATTACTGCTGAGTGCGTAATGTCTTTGCAAAGAGAATTGTATGAAGCAGAGTCTTTAGTCCTCTACTTTTCTGAAGTCTTTGTCATGCTTAATATTTTTTGTATATACTCTTAGAATTCCCAAGAGCCTTGTTTGCTCATTGTTTTGCAAGGGTGGCTTAGATCCACTGGTTTGGGTTCATTTGGTCTGTCATGGCCTGGACCACGCACAACAAAACCCCTGTCAGTGCCATCATGATAAAGCATTTCCCTCTCACTCTTTGATGGTCAGCTCGAAGTCAAGGACAGTAAAATACTGCCTGCCTTTAAAAGGATGCATTGAAGAGAGGTTTCTCTCCTTCCACCCTCACTGTTCCTCTGAAGTGCAGTGAAGGGCAGCTCTTCCGCACCTCAGTGCTCGGATTTAATGAGTCACACTTTTACAGCTCTCCACAGTTTGGAGTATATGGACAAGAACACACCTTGAGGTTTGCAGGCTTTCAAGTGAAAGAAATATCAATTCTCTTAGGGTTACCTAAAGTTAAGTGTAGAAAGAAAAGTGTGTGTGCCTGGGGGGTTTTCGGTTTTCCTGATCTGGTTGGTCCTGACCACTTTCTCAATAATGCTTAGATTCATATTCTGCAAGGAGCTCACATCTGCTCAGAACACTTGGAGGTTTTAGAGAAAAACAAACAACTAGGCAACCCCCTCTGCAGCCCTAAAAATGCCAAAATGCTCATTGACAGAGATAGTCTTGGATCTCTGGGAAAGGGATCACCTCCTGAGACAGAGCTGAAGCCCTGAGAACTGAAGGGCTCTATCCCAGAGCTGTGTGCTCAAGAAGGAAGGTAGGAATTAATGAAAAAAAAAAAAAAATTGAAGTCTCTGTGACTGGAATTCGATGCATTTTTTTTTCTGCCAGAAATACAACCTTGAGCACTTTCATAACAATGAGAATGGTCCTGAAGGCACCTGTCACTCCCCAAAAAAGAACCAATCCTAAAAATAAAATCAGAACTGCACACATAATAGAAAAATCCACAGAATATACTCAATGCATTTAAATGTTCATGAAAGGTGCCAGTGAGTGAAATAGAGTGAAACAGAGTTCTTTGATGCACTCTGGGCTTCTTTAAGCCATGGCAGAGATTTCATTCTGACAATGGACCAATTTCTCCAACTGCCTGAAATAGCAGAGGAAAATAAAGCAGATGTTTCCTTAGCAGAATTAAGACCAGAAGATACACAAGCAGAGATCTAAATAATTTCTATTCTCTTTTTTTTTGACACATTTCTGAATTATTTTCATTGTGCACTTGCAATTAGAGAGCAGAACAGATGGTAGGGGTTCAGTTTAAAAAAAAATAAAGAAAATATTTCTTTTTGAAGGCAATGGTGCCAAGGATTTATTTACTACATCTGAAAGGTGTTTCTCACTTCTCTCTGTAAATGAAGTGTTGCTCCACTGGTATTAAATGGAAATGAGGGCAGACCTAAGGGCATGGCTGTGCTTAAATCTGTGCATCTGTGCATCCATTCTGAGAGAGTCACAGGACTCTGAACATACCCTTTTGTTATTCCCTGATGAAAACCTCTCCACAGTGTCAAATGTGATGAGAACAATGGCAACTGCACATTGATGCCTTGGTTTGAAGGGAGCAGGCAGCATTCTGGTCATAAATCCCGTGGTTTGCTGGTGCAAAATTGTACTGTTGTCTCTCTTGTGTTTCTCTCATCATGTATTGCAGGGTGAACGAAACCCAGGTGGTTTTGAGAAAAAGCCTTGCAGTCAGGAGTACACCCTTTTCTGAGCACAGTGCCCTATTGAAATAAATGCCACTGAGTGCAATAACTGAGAAAAATGCAACAGCTTGCGATTTCCATGAAATCACATTCATTCCGTCTTGGCTGAAGACCCTGAATGAGTCTGTATCCAAGCTCTTGAGTTCCTAAAGTTGGTCCTACTGCCCTTGACTGGACAATGTGATATCACAAAAATCAGGTATGCCTTTGAGAATGTGTATGAACCATATAGATTAACTTTTAAAATTACATGTTACTGTGTACACTCAGAAATACTGTAATATTAGGAATCTGTTCTGATGTTCCTGATTTTGTATTAATGTTATTAAAAATACACTTACAGTTAGCCTCCGAAAGTCAAAATAACTGCTTGCCAAGACCCCAATTGCCTGGTCACAAAGCAGATTAACGGATTATATATGAAGCATTTTTATTTTTAAACCCTTGGTTTGGGTTGCACTGTTGTCTTTGCTTGGTTGTTTGTTTTTTTTCCCCAAACCTTTCACCTCTTACTGTGATGACATGTAAGTATCTAAGTTCATACTATGAACAGACTTTTAAGGACACTCAAAAATTTTGAGGCATGGTTTCACTTTCCACTTCTGTTCCCTTTATGGTAGGAACATATTTTACAGATGAGTGGTTCCGGAATATAGCTCTAGGTGATATTAAATAAATAGATAGAGGGGCATAGCTAATCATAATTCATCATAAAGTTTTGCCTCTAAAAAAAGATACACAATTGTTGAACAAAAGGCATTTGGCTGTGAAATGGGCTGTAAAGTCACTGAAATACTATTTTCCAGATGTGAAATTAAAATAGTTATTTGCTTCATTCACTGCAGTAGCCCAGAGCTATGCACACTGCAAATCCAGGGTCTGCAAAAACAAATTTCTGACACATGTCCACATCGCGTTTCAATTTTGGGTGTGAAACGAGTGCTGCAAGATGTGAGGGGTTCCTATCTTTACTGTAAAGAAATAAATCAGTCCTTTCATTTTCCAGATTTGGAAGGAAAGAAGGAAAATAAATCACACCTGGTGAAATTTCCTGTAAGTAAAGTAGCACCTCTCCCCAAGCTCAAATACAGAAATTCACACACTTGGGTCTGAGGCCAGGCCAATAACAGGCTGCCGGTACTGATGGGGAGACTGTGGGTAGATAAAACGTTCTCAGTTCTGAATCTTGGTGAAAGGTGTGACTGGCTTGATGTTTCCACCATCCCTTGCTGTGGGACAGGACTCTGCACAATGAGGAATCCTTGTGTTCAACAGGTACTTCACAAACTCACATAAATTGAATGTTTTGCCTCATTATCATGTTTCTAGAATAACCTACATGTGCATACAGAAAGAATTTGTACTGCTGTTAAGGTCGCATAATTTAGCTTGCATTATGAATCAGACAGGGATATTCAAAGACAAAATCAGAACCTAAATAAACCACAGTTATTGCCATATACAGCACTCAATAGCAGTGATTTACAGCTTCACTCCCAGACCTAAAGACATAAAAGTATTATGACTTTTGCAAAATTCCTTCTCACAAGTCTGTAGTTTGCTATTTCAGCAACAGCTTATATGTGCACTTAAAAAAATTTCACCAACATAAATTTACCAGCATTTTTTAAGTAAAAATGCATTGCAAAAAAAAAGCACTTTCAAATAAATTCTTCATATTTTAATATAAATCTGAAATTAATTTCTAAATTCATGTGTAAGACTCAGACAATTCTTCATTGCTTTGCAAGGAAGTGAAAAAAACAACCCCAAACACTTAATGCTTTACTAGCTTTGCTGTTTTAACTATGTGGGCTCACTGAAAACAATCCAGCTGATCTCATATGTTTCCCTAAATAAATGGCAGACATCACCCCCTACACACTTTTTAGAAATATTTCTGGTTTTTGAAAGGGGGTAGATTTTCTACTACTTTTAGTTTGCATTGTTTGTAGGGATTTTGCCGTAAGCACTGTCAGTCACTGCAATAATAACAAAATCCTGTCCAGAGGGACACAGCTGGCTGATTTCTGGTGTGTGCTACTGCTCTGACTGATGGCAAGTGACCATGATACTGAAGGTACACAAAATATATTAACTGCTGAAGGAAGGCAAAAGCAAAAGTGATCCATCTGGCAATAATCAGAGCTAAAACAACCATGGAGACCTTGTATGAGCGTGCAGTTGGCCCAGCAGGGTAGGAATTTGTTTGTCAGTGTCTGATCATCGTCAGTCTATCACATCTGCCTCATCCTTACCATGGTAAATACTGATTCTCCATATGAGGGATGAATTTGAAATGGAATATAATACTAGCAATCTCTCAACACTGATTTTTAATTGCTCCTTGCCTGGCAACAGCTCATGGCAGTGTTGTTATCTGTGATTTAGAGATGGAAGGGATGAAAGGAAGCGGGATGAAAGAACATCCCAAAGCCCAGGATGGGCAGGCACTACTGGCTGTGAGGTGAAGGCACAAATCCGTAGCGCAGCTCAGAATCTGTGATATGAAGCAATGGGAGCAAAAATGATCTGCAGGGTAAGGTGAAAACTTGACTGTGCAGCACTACATAGAGTTTGCCTGAAGAGTTTAAATAACCCACCATTGCAGAAAGTGAGACATAAGACCAAGGGTTCCTTGGTTTGAGTTACAACTGTACCAAAATTGGCTGTAGCTCTGCAAAATCGGGGAACGAAGTTTCTGCAGTCCATAGCAGGCCTTGCTGTGATGAAAACTAATGATTGAATGAAAGAGGAGAAAAAAGGCATTTATTAATCTGACCCCTGGAAATACTGCTATGGATGGATATTTTAGATTTACTAGGGAGCATCCATGAAACAGGACATAACAGAGATTAACCCAAAGCCCAATTTAGCAAATTAACAAGAGAAACTATTTGATCAAATTCAGCCATATTGTACCCTGTTGACTTAACTATATGATGATAATTCAATCCAGTGTGAACAGAATAAATCCCTGCAGTTTTTCAAATTCGTGCTGTCATAACTTCTCCAGTGAACCACAGTGACAACTTTTCCTGTCTTCGCAACTGCCTTACCCAGCAAATGGCAGAGAATTTTTCCTCACTAAGTGCAATTTCCATTACACAGGGCCCGCTCAGCTCATATTCAGCTACTCTCCATTTCTTCTCTGTGTTTTATATCACCAGGCAGAGCAATACAACTCTCATAAACCTAAACTCTCTCGCTACGAATGAACAAACAGTGAGCATTTAGAAAACCCCGAAGATATTTTCAGTTGTGTAAAGAGGCAAAAAAACACACAAGCATAAATAAAAGCCCACCAGGAGAACCCGGTGTGTTTATTTGCTGCTGTCACATCTACCATGGTATTAGTGTAGGTTTCTGCATGGATAATGTTGAGGGAAAAAAATTATTCATGTAAACCAAACACAAACACTGAAATTTCTTTACTTCTATGCTTTCAACATTCACATGGTACATTACAGTAATGATCTCTTTCTCTTTCAGTGTCTGATCTGTCTCCCCTCATCCTTCCCCTTCTTTTAGTGTTGGTTTTCCCACTTTTATATTTCACTGGATGTCTCCTCATCCACTCCTCATTCTTTGTTTTCTCTGCCTACATATACCTGAAAAGATTCTTTTCTCTTCCAACTTCTTTTTAAAATAAGTTAAATGTCTCATTAAAAAACTTTGAGACCATTTAGAACACAGGATATAAAAATCCTGCACAGAAATCGCTGAATAACTTCACAGTTAAAATCAGCTACTACAAAGAACAGTGTACTTAATATAAAAAATTTAAAAAAACTTTAAAATTAAAACTAAGTTCATCAGAAATTCCAATATTAGGAAAAAAGAGAAATGCAAAATTTAAAACTTTGGAATACACTATGTCCTCCAAAACCTGAAAATAATGAGAAGTATTAATATTATTAAATCATTATCAAATTATTTATTCTTTCACTTACACAATGCTACAAATATTTTCAAAACCAAAGCATTGATTAAATACAGTGACTGTGGCAAGTACAGATTTAATTCCTGCCTACATACAATTGGCCTATATAAAAAGTCTCCAGTCAGATAATTTTGAATTTTATAAACAACAGACTGTCTCTGACCACATCTTATTAGTTAATAACGACAAAAAAAGCACTTTCACAAGTATAATATAATGTCAAATTGGTTTAACTTACACACAATTCTTAGTTTCTATTTCTCACAAAATTCAGCATTTTGGGAAGAAAAATCATGTTAGTGGTGGTAGACAGGTCTGTGTAAAATCAGAGCATATTTCACTCAGAATCTGCATAATATGTGTAGTTTACAAAAGTGTTTTCCACATTTAAAACTTACAGGACAGATGAAGAAAGTGTGAAGCCAGCTGTTAATGCGTGGCCACCTCATGATTCTCTCCCTGGTATTATTTATTCATTCATTTATTTATTTATTTTTAGAAATCCTCTTAATTTTTGTTTTCATTTTAAGTCAAACTAAAATACCTTCTTTTTGGAACATGGTGATGAAAACAGAGTAGGTAGTGCAGCCACGATACCATGTTTAGAGAGTGCCTTTGCAGAACAGAATTGAGCATTTGCCAGTACATATACATAAAAAAAAGGAGCAGAAATCTCTATCAAGACTAGACTTTGTAAGGGGCCTCTTGCTGGAGAAATCCTGCATTAATAGAGCAGAAATGCAAGTACAATTACAAAGGGCCTCTTGACTATTCATAATTCCAAGTATTTTATCTCATTAAAAACTATGCCAGGACAGATGCTGCTGTTGTTATTCAAGTCCAGGACTGAAAAAAAAATATTATATTATTGTATTATGGGGATATTTTAATGAAAAATCTCAGCTTTTTTGATGTTTTGATTATCTCTTCATTCAATTTGCATTTTCATTGGCACTTCAAACATGTCTACTTTGGTTCTGTTCTCTGTTTTGTTGTTCTGTCTGCACTTCATTGAATTGTTCCCTATGAAAGGGTTGATTTAATCAAGCACATGAGATTTGCTTTTCATTACTTTAGTGCAGCAATATCAATGACACAGTAATGCCTCTTCAGTAGGGGTGTATTCTGAACACCAGTTTATCTGATCAAGAGAAATGTTTTTTTGAGCATCACTATTTCCTTCAGTTGAGATCTTGTTTAATACGACAGTATGTGCTAAATTCTCCTCTGTATTCTACAAGTAGAAAGCTGTTTCAATGCAAATTGAGAAGCTATTTATACAATTGAAACCAAATTTTGCATAAAATATCCTGGAATATATTACCTTAAAAAGACACCTTGCAAATATTTGTATTGGAATAGTTATTTGTGTTATAGACTTCCTTTGTTTGCCTCCTTAATTTGTTTAATACATAACCTAGGGAGGACCCAGAAAGGAAAGGGGAGTTGTGCCTGCGTGTGCATATACTTTTATATATGGACACCAATGGAGGTTGAAGTGTTCTTAACTGCATTTCAGAATTAGTGACAATGGCAGAGGTTTATTTCACTCAAGGGCTGGATGGGTATTTATCTCTAGCCACTGCAGATTGTCTTCCCAGGTGCAGTTTCATTTGTTATCATACAAAAAAAGGGTGGATTAATAATGATTTTCTGTGAGCGTTTCGCAGCCACTTTCTCAAATTCTCTTTTAACAAGGAAAACCTTATAAAGTACAACATCAGTTCTATGAGCCGTGCCAAAAGGGATGGTACTGAAGATACCAGTGTGAAATTGAAGATGATCCTTCAGTTCTGACTGTGGCTTAGCAGATACCATGTGCACTCTCAGACCACTTGCAGCGTCCATTCCCGGGATGGTCCTGGCAGCCATCCACAAGGGCCAGAGAGTGGATGGATGGAGAGAGTGGACCAGCTCCCAGCCATTCACAATTAAATGCCTGAACACGGCCTCAGGTGGTCTCCAAGTGGGACTCTTGAATTTGTCACTGAACAAGTTATATTTCTTTAAGAAGAAATCTATGCAGCAGTGGGGGAAACATGTTGGAAAATTCTTTTAACTTTAGCACAAGAGTGTATGATCCCTATACTCATGGTACTTAGTTTTGTACCAGACAGAGTACAAATATCAGGGATTACTGTGGTCTTGTGTTATCTCCCTGCATCTGTGACTAATTCCTGTGCCAGCTGATGCTTCCTTGTTTACTTATATCAGTGATTAATACGTACCAGCTGTTATCTTAGATTTGAGAAGAGGTTTGTATGTCAGAGCTGAGAATGATAAGAGAAGTACATCATCACCTGACCACGTGTTTGAGATACTCTCAAGGAGAAAAGATTCATCAGAAGGTCTGGAACAATATCCAGATAATTCCATGGGCAGCCACAGTGGGAGATCGTGCCTGTGCCAGGGTTTATCGCAGCCAACCATGGGCATCTGGGACTGTGAGAACTGAGCAAAGTAACAGCTTGAGGAGATTCTCCTTCCTGGCTCAACTGACGGTGTCACTGAGGGCATTTTTTGTACTTTTTGGACATTTTACAATAAAATAAAACACATTTGTCTTCGTAGAAGTCTGAAATCCTGAAAATCCCACATTTACAGTGTTACAGGTTTGTTATCAGCTTAAAAACACACAATCAAGCTGTCTTTGCACCTCTTTGCTGCTTCCATCTGCAGGGGCTTCTTTCTGTTATCATGTAGATTGAAAATAAACTCCTTGGGCAGGGACTAGTGAGGGTAAAGTTGGGTATTTGCTCAGTTGGTTGTTATTTTTTAATTTGTTTTTGCCAATTTGCTATTACATTACACACTGTAGATTCAGATCACAGTAAGGGTAAAGGGGAAGACAGCTAAAAGAGCTGAAATTTGTAATGCCTAACAGAGTTTCAGTGTAGTTTGGAGGGTCTTTTTATTAACCAGCAAATGCAAACATCACCTTCTAAACTGGTTGTTGTTGTTGTTGTATTTTTTTAGGGCTTTCTTAGTAGAAATTGGAAAGAAGGTGATGCTGCAGAACAGCCTTCTGCAGTCTAAACACACCCACTACTCAAGGTGTTGAATGCAGAAAGCTGATTTGTAAATCGTGCGGAAATGCAACAGTTGTCAAATGTACTTGAAGTCCTCACTGTCTGACTGTCACTGCTGCAGTCTGGAAAAGAAAGGACAGAGTAAAGAAAAGAATGCAACAAGGTTCTCTACAGCCCTCAATGGCACAGAATGAGCAGAGATTTGTTGTTCCCTGCTCCTCCAAAAAAGGATTTGAAGAGGTGGCAGATGGAAAACACTTCCCAAAGTACTTCTTCAACATTTTATGATTAACCTATGAAATATCTAGTTGTGAATGCAATTTTCTCCAGCCAGATCTGTAGGAGGAAAATCCACTGACTGTTGTTACCTACAGTGACTTCTCTGCAGGCTCAGTGAGTTCACTGGAGCCTGGGAGGGAGAAGATCATTGCATGTTGCATGTTTCCTTAGCTTGCCTTGCTCTGGTATCTTCCGTCTTAGGCTCTCACTTTTGGGGAGTGGAAACTGCAGATGGGTCTCACCAGCCCCTTGGTTTAACTCAGAACAGAAATCTTTTGTGTTTTCTCCTCTTTCCTGCCAGTTTCAGAAACATTTGCATGATTTTTCTTAGAATCAATCTCTGTTTTGAGCTACTGAAATTATACAACAGTCATATAATGGAATATTTCCACCCCATCCTCCTTCCCCCCTCCAAAAAAATCCCCAAAACCATGAAGTACATCTGCAGTACCAATCTGTTTCTGGAAAGCATTGGTGTGGCAGACATGTCCTTGAGGGAAGCCCTTCATCTTCCTCACTTTCTGCAAAACTCATTCTGTTCTGCAGGTATCATGTGCAAAGTAATTGATGATGGCAGTAAATGCCAGCCACTGTTTACCTTTACACCAAATAAAGGGATTTATTTTGCAAACAACAGACCGACCAATATTCTGAGAAAGCTGAGTACGTTTTATGTTTCCTTTAGAGACCTTTTGCGACACATTGATAGAGTTACTTAAACTATGACACAAACAAAAGCCAAAAGTCATGTTACTGAAGGCTACCCTCTGCGTTTTTAACCTGCTCAGATGGATCTGAATGCATGAGGCTGGTGGATCAGAGAAGGAAGACATGTCAATGTCTTTGAAAGAGCTTTGCAAAAGTCATCACACCTGATAAGGATGACATTTCAACTTTTCAGTGGTAGATTTCTCTGTGAAAAATGAATGAAACAGGATAATTTGGAAATGTGGTTAGAGATTAAGGCTTCCATTTTGGGCAGTGCTTGAGTGTGAATAATATTGTTACTACTGAACTATGGTTAGTCCATTAGATTAGAATCTGGCAGATATGGGTGTTTCCAAAGTTATCAACAGATATTAAGCACAGATCAAGGAAACTTGAGTTCCATTTTGTCTTGGGGTGACTTTATGATGTGTATCCCATATTGCTGCCCTATGCCTAGAAATTAATTCTTGTGCCTTTCTATGCCTTTAAACTGAGCCTGAGAGAAGGAAAAAAACTGAGCAAAACTTTTTCAAAGCAGTTTGCAGCTTGTTCAAGGTCACACAGAGGTAGCATTTTTTTTCCAGCTGCCACAGGGGAGTGAGGAGGCACCCGGATTGCTGCTTCCCAGTCAGCTTTTGGCCAGTTGTTCAGTTCCTTTTCTCCGGAGAGAGACTGAGAGTTGAATTTTTCCTTCCCTGGAATTTCGGATTTTCTCCCTTTTCTACTGGACTGCTTGATTGCTTTAACATCAGAGCACATCAGGAGCACATCGGACTTTCCACCGAGCACAGAGGGCCTGGCCCTGGCCCAAGCCCCAGCTCTGAGAAGACCAAAGGGAAGACTCTTAACACTTTCCCAGGTTTTTCCTCCACAGTGAAAGGTTTTATAATTTAGCATTATTTTCCTTTTCCATGTGTTTGTTAAATAAATAGTTTTATCTCCTTCACTTTCCTTCGAGGAAAACTTATTTTTCCCGAACCGGGTGGGGGAGGGGTGGTTGTGCCTTCTCTCAGAGGATGCATTTCTAAATTTGGCCAAACCAGAACACATTTTAATAAGAAAGACACTTCAGCCAACTTTTATGCATCATGAGGATTTCAAGACCTCCATCTCAGGTTTGTTATTTTCTGGTGTAAAGCTAATTCTGTGCAGCCTGGGGCCTGCGCTGTTCCACAGCCACCGTAGGGTGCCATGAAACCAGCTCTGCTTACAAGCACCCATCTCTCAGCTCCCCTCAGGGGAGAAACAGCATGAACCAAAGTTACCCACGGCATCAGGTGCACACATTTATATGCAGATATATATATTATGCATATAGACACCCCAAAGATAATGTATATTTATATATTCACACCTGCACTCTGTGCTGAAGAGCTGTACTATGGTGGGCAGCAGCCCTGGCTGTCTACATTTGCTCTTAGTTCTGCTTTTAACTCCATGAGCTTTCTTTGCTGATGATGCTGGCATTCTTTGCCATTTAATGAGGCAATTTCTGCTCACTAACAATGCATCTGTTTCCCTTGGTAGCTGAGGGAAGCCTGAAGTTTGTTCCTATTTGCTGGCCTCCTGCTGCCCAAGGGTGCTTTCTCCCATGTCTGTGTGTGCAGACTAATTCCTGCTGCTGCTGGGCCTGCTGACCTGATGGTGATGGTTTATTTTTATCACAGAGAAACTCTCAATTCTATTCTAAAGCCCTCATTAGGACCAGTTGCATCTCCTTGTTTTCCCTGTTGAGCATTAAGCCCATCACTATAAAGCTGCTTCTGTCCAGGATGATACTGTGCCCCAAAGTTGTCTCTTTCCATTTCTAATGAGCTCATGTTACCATGTGGAGATTCCTCCCCAGATTAATCAGCTCCCGGCTCCTTAGCTCAATCCCCTTCTCTGTCCTGCATGGTGGAATGACTCCTGCAAGCACAGTGTGGGGCCTCACATCAGAGTGCCGAATATAGAAATAAATACACAATGCCTGCATTTGTATTCAAAATTATTGGTTTATGTAAATTAATAATTCCTCTCTGTCTGGCTTCCCAGACCCTCCTTAATGGTTCTATTTTCATCCCTCTCCCTTGATAAATTCATGTTACCATCCAAACCAATATTCCTTCCCAAGTTATTACTCCATAACTCACCCACTGGTCCTTCTCTTCAGTCTGGAAAAGATATTGAATTGCTAATTACCTTCTATTGTAGCACTGGAAAGTAGTTCCTCACCAATACCAATCATTCCATGGGAAGGGAGGAAGGTAATGATACAATTATAATCTCACCTAATATTTTGATACCAAATCAGAACAATGCCTCTTCTTTCAGGCATCCCATCTGCTCTGAGGGAACTCCATCATGTCACTTTATTGAACCACCTCTGCGCTTACCAAGATTGTGGCCCCCGAATAAATCAGTATTTATGTCTCCAGCTGCTTGCACCAATGACAGGGAACGTCCTCTAACAGTGCTGGGGCACAGAGTTAACTTCCACAGGTCCTCTGAGAGGGCCTGTTTCTTCCTGTGCTTCCTATCTTTCTCCTTGTCTTCCACTTGGAATTTTTACAGGATTTTTTTTTTCCCCTTGGCTAGGGTGTAACACTCTGGGAGGCTGAGTGGCAAACCTGTGCTTCAGAGGACACTTGTTGCTCAGTTTCCTTCACTTCACTGCATCTTCCAGAACACCTGGCACAGTTGATTTACCAAAATATGAATATCGTTCTAATATCGATATCCAACTGAGACGGACAAAAACTCTCTAACAGTTTAGAGTTAGAAAGTGCATGTTTTATTTGGTGCCAGGCACTGTGTGGGATAGCTCCCTAAGACGCAGGGCCCCGATCCAAGCAAACACAAAGCTTTTTATTTCCAAATATTATGAATATCCAAAATACAAATGCATATTCATAGTGTTAACACCTCCCATTCTTCGCTTCGCATGGAAATGCACTTAAATGTCATTAAGCATGTGTAATGTGTGTCCTGAATTGAGTTGGTGGTCTCGAATTGGGTCAGTGGTCCCAAGAAAGGTGAAGCAACTCATCTTCCTCATTTTGATCTTTTTGCCTTTCTGAGTTTTAACAATCCTAATTACTTTAGTGACCTTTAAGTTTCCTCTCGCGTGACTTTTGGACGGGTTTCCACCAAGGGAGGAAATTGGCAATTGTCCTTGTTCCCTACACCAACTTATCAAAGTTTCTATTCCTCGTTCTAAGCACAGGTAAGCAAACATGCAAATGACAGATCATCAGTTATTTGGTAATCAGTTACTAACATCTTAAAACCCATTTCAGGTTCAGCTCTCTTAACTCTAGCTGGGCCCAAATTCCTTCCTATTCTAACTAATTTCAACACAGCTAGCCTGTAACTAAAATCTTTATGTTTCTTCTAAATCTATGTTTCACAGTAACACCTGGCTGAACAGGCTCCTCAAAAAAAACCCCTTAGAGAGCCTGAGGTCATCGTAGCCAAAACAGAAGCTAAAATCATATTTGGAAATTAGGAATTACTCAGTTCTGCAGTCCTGCTGGCATGTAGTTGTAAAAGATCTTTTTCCCTCTCTCTGCGTTTGCACACTCGTTTAACAAGGTTTTTCTTCTAAGAATGTTAACCACAAAGTTCCAAAGGAATAACATTGTTAGGTTTTTGTTGCCTAACAATTAAAAACAAAAGAGAACAAGTAAATCCCTAGAAATGTCCCATGTAAAGTGCAAATAAAATTAAACTTAAGAGAGTTCTGCCAAAAATCCTAGGAAAAAACCCCACATATTTTATTAAAAAATCCAATAATTATTCTACAAAGAAACCCCAACATGTTCCAGGAGAGAACATGAGTACAACAGTGCTGCACAGAATGATATGCTTTCAAGCTTCCTACACTTCCTGGGCAATATCATTCTTTGAACTAACAGCTGATTCACAAATGTTAAATATATATACATAAATAATAAAAGAAAGAAGCCCCTCAAACTACAAACCACTTGTAGTTCAGTTGAGAACCTCAGAAGAGTGTGTGTGTAGCTTTTTGACAGAGGGTCTGAGCATCTTTCTGAGTCTCAATTCAGAACTGGCAAAGATGAACTTTAAAATGCATTTGTTAACAAGAGAAGCGGTGCTCTAATTTAAGCTGTTAAGCTCACACTAGTACAATGTAATTTATAAAAATTGAGAATTTTTTAGTTTAAATGCAAGCTGCTTGAGGTTAATAAGCCTGTTTCCACTAATGGAAAATTATTTTATTGCACTGTGATTGTGTTTATTTACTTCAGAAACACAAAAGAGACCTTTGTCACTGAGACCTCCATCCATTAAAGCTCTGCATAAGCCCTTTGAAAAATTTTCAGCAAAAATTCAATAGGAAGTGTTTGTCTTCTTCAAAACTAAAGCTTCTCTGTTTAAATATAGGAGTACTAAAAAAAAAAAAAAATTGAAATAACACGGTTTTGTTTCTGGGGTTGAACATTTGGTCACATATTCCTTGAAACAGGTGTTAAATTTCCATCATAAATAGTTGTCCTACGTAACAATTTTCACACTGCATGAAGGTAGTGCAAGGAGAAGCATCAGGTCTGTGCTCTGTAGAATATTCCTCCCCTTGTTTGTTTGCAAGAGTCTGTCCAGTGCTTCTTGTCATTGCTGACTGATATATATTCTTACAAGAGAGAGTTTTTCCAAGCAAAGCTCGTAATTGTTCAGAAAAATTTACCTGTGCCCCATAGCTTTTGGGTTTGATGAGAGTAATTTGAAAGGTGTGGAATTATATAAAGAAGCTTGTTTCACTTCCATTAAAGACAGCTTTATTTCAAGTGGTGTGTTTATTTGACTTTTTCTACTGATAGTTTTTTATGTTGTTCAGGCAGCAGTCTCCAAGCACAGAGCTGCTGTGCTGCTCCTTCCACAGTAAAAAATTTACCAGCATCTTTTTTTCATGTTGTTTTGGTCTGTATGACAAAAATAAAATATAGATGATACCATGAAGAGGTCAGAGATAGCAAAGGCCTGTCTTTCAGTTTCAACTTCTTTGCTTATTAAATTTTATACCAAATCAGGAAAACAAATGTTGCAGTATGTAGAGATTTCTTACCTGATCTTCAGTTCCATAGTTCTGTCAAACTGGAATAGTTATATCCTATGTACTTGGTATTCACCTGGACTTAGTCTATGCACAGTTGCTGAAGAGAGGGGTTAACAATTTCAGCTGCATAAAGCTCTTCTGGCAACCCTCACCCTGCAACAGAGAAAGATTTGCAATCAGCTGCTGGTTAATACAATATATCCCAGTTAATAGAATGAAAATATACAGGTCAATAAAAAAAACCTACAATGTGGTGAATAAAATGCATCACCAAATTAAATATGATGAATAGAATAAAATTTCAATAGTCCTTTTTTTTTTATTTGGAACAACAACCTTTTTTTTATCTCTGTTGTGATACCCGCTATTCCTTTTTGTATTTGGAAGTTTTGCTTGAAAGTGGTGAAGCTGAAGCTGACAATGATCACATTTCTCATATTTCTGTGTGTTTTGTGTCTTTCTATATTTTAGTGAATGGAAATACAACTAATGCCCTTCCCACATGCTGGTAGATGTGTTCAGGAAGCCCCTCAGGATAGTAAGCTAAGGAAAGAACAAAACCAGCCCATGTCCAGCTGGATCCTAGACATGGTGATGTTTAAAATGGGTATAAAACTCCTAAGCCAAGACACTGAGCATCCTCATTACTCTGAGTTGTATTTAGGACTTTGGCCTTTCAGGAGGTTGACCCAGGACCTCTCCTTCTATCTCTTTGCTCTTGTTTCCATTAGGGAAAACTACAGTACCTCTGGCACTGCCACTTATTTAAATTTGGAATATTCAAAGTAGTATTTTGAGGTGAAAATTGGAAACTCATGCAAGCATTTCAGTTTACGCAACATTTTGAGCAGAAGCAACATCCAACCTTCCACCCTGCAAACTCTCTGCACTCTGACAGCTCTCCTCAACCATAAAGCCCTAGTGTAGCTCTAAATCTTCACTATCCAAGACTAAACAACTCCAGTTAGTGAATTCTGCCCCAAATACCAAGCTGGACTCAACATCTTCCACAAGAGACAATGTAGAACATTAAAAGAATATAATGTAGAATATTGAAACAGTATTTATATAGTGTAGCAGATTAATTAAACAGGATAACCTGTAGACAGAGACACTATGATGAGTTATGGCCTGTGTAATGAAAAATCATTTTTGTGCAATTAGCAGTATTTTTGAAAAGCTGTTGTCTGGGCAAGGTAAATCAGTTTGACACTGCCACATTCCCTTATCTTGGGGTACTGGTAAATAAAGTATTTTCTTTTCCCTGTTAGGGAATTACCAGAAAAGAAATGGAGACTCAGAGTTTCTATTTGTAATTATTTCCTGCATTACTTGGCTAGGAAATCACAGGCATGAGGTCACCCTAATTATGTTACCCTGTCAAGGAATGACAGAATAAAATCCCTATGGATTTTTTTTTTTTAAGTATTTATGCATAACTGGTTTGGTAGGTGAACTAAAAGCTCATTTTTGGTTCAAACATACAACTTCTTCTGTCTGAAAAATAAAAAGTAAAATAAATCACAGACGAAAACTTAGAAATAGAGTTTAATTCTTCCTTGAGCTGACAGCTTATGGTTTTCCAGGAACAGCGCAATGACACCGTCTCTTTGTGTAAATGTCTTTTGAAGCAAAGCTTGCATTTCTTTTGCGGATGTATTATTTGCTGGAATACATTCCTCCCACTCAAACAAAATATAAAGGAGAGTCCTTTATATTACTGTGTGAACTGCAGCTCATGAAGAGATGGAGGTAATGACTTTAAACTGGGAGGGAGCAGGTTTAGATCAGAAACCAGGAAAAAACTCTTCTCTGTGCGGGTTGTGAGGCCCTGGCAAAGGCTGCTTGGAGAAGCTGTGACTGCCCCATCCCTGGAAATGTTCAAGGCCAGGCTGGATGGAGCTTGAAGCAACCTGGTCTGGTGGAAGGTGTCTGGGTCCCTGTTTTTATCTGGTTTTAAGCTGCTGGTGGCTGCCTGTTTGACTGTGTTCATTCAATGAACTCAAAGCATGGAAATCTCATGTGGAGGGTTCAGTTGGGATACTTCAGAGGGCAATTAAAAATGCTGGGGTATTTGAATAGATGAATTTTTTGCCTAGTTTGTGAGAGAAGTGGTAAAGAAACCAAGAAATATTAACTTGTATTTCCTCATTCTAACATATGACATTTCTTTGAGAAAAAAAGGGTACATTTTGTAGAAACCTTATGAAGGGATCAAAATGAAGCAAGAGATGCATATTAGAGGTTCATATTCCCTATCTGAGTGTAGGACAAGATTATAGAAGAAATGGAATCACCTCTCTGTTTGTATAAACCTAACTGAATGTGTGTTATATTTTGCTGTCACAATTTTTTGCTTCCAGATAAGCACATTATTTTTTATAAATGAAGCTCAGTGTGCACAGGGTTCATTCCCTAAAACTGTGATCTGCGTGTCAAGGTCGGGCCCTCTGGTCCCAACTCTGTTCTCTGACACAGTGTCTTCATCTACAGGCACCAACAGTTCAGTGCACACAGAACTACTTGTTATCATTATAAAGCAAGTAAAAATTAAACCAAATCGAGTTCATAGTTACCTGACTGCTTCACAGCTGCTGTCTCAGATAAAAAAGCTGAAACAGCCGAGGTCAAGACAAGGCCAGAGGTGTCCTGAGACACTGCTTGCCAAAATTCATGTTTACTGGGCTGCATTTTTGCATCCAATTTTGCATGTACAACCAGAGAGTGGAAATAGCTTTATCTGGGCAGAAAGGCAAATCCTTTATGAGTCCTGGGTCAGAACAAAGAAAAACAGTTTTGTGAGACACATCTTTAATCAGTTTACTTAGATCTGCCTCTGGTTTTTTTTCCTTTTTTTTTTTAAGAGGATAAAATCGTGTTCTCCACATCTACGATAAATGTCAATTCACATTACATTAATTAGTTTACTTGCCTACTGTGAAGTTTAGTGAAGTTACAGGGAAATATTGCACAATAACACTTGTTTATTTCTAAATACAACTCTGAAGACTAAAGAAAAATTATGAATGAGAAACTCCTTTCAAACTGTGCAAATATCTGACACTGCAAATTTAACCTGCCCAACCTCTCACAATTAGTCTCTTTAATTTTTAATTACCTAAATTCATTTAAGCTGCTCCTTACTGATAAGTTATGTCTTACTATTACTGCCATTTCAGTGACATCAGCTGAGAGTAAGTTAGACACTTTGTTGTCTTCCTTGAAATTGTGGAAGCTTTTGTTCACACCTCCATTCTCAGGATTTTCCCAGGAATCTATGGCTATATCTGAACACTGATGAGAAGTGAAGTAGTATCCTCTTAATATGCAGAATTCCTACAGAGTATAACCAACTAGCCATTGGCTTCCTAGTTTTTGGGGGGTTTTTTGGAGATAAATTGCCAAAGTAACTGGTTTGTTCAGCCTTTTCTGTGTTATGTTAATGCTCTGCTTCCTCCACACATCAGAGTGTGACTCAGATCTGAGGGACCTTTCAGCCACCTCCTTTCAAGTGGAAATCCTGAACCATCTTTTTACTTTTCATTATTGACAATAGCTATTTCGAGTTTGGTTTTAGTTTACTCTTCTTTTTTGCCTTAAATCCTTTATCAACATCTGAATTTAACAATCTTTCTTGTCCTTGTGTTCTTTCATTTTTTCCCTTGATTCCCATTCTAAACCAGTTCCATGCTTCCTCATTCAGTTCTCCATGAAAGACTTTTCACTCAAACACCTTTAAATCAAGTAGGAATTAAAAACCTAAGATAGTGGAAGTGGAAAAGAAGGGATAAGCTTGGACAGACAAAAAGTATCCAGAGCTGAACACCCCGTTCCATACCTTATACTATGACACTGGCAGTTCAAATTTTCTGATTCTGAAAAACAATTCCAGAATCTGAAGTTCTGGACCAGAACAGGATTATGAAATCACGTTAAAAGATGCAATCTAGCTACTATTTCAAGAATGCTGTTGCTTTATCAGCAGGCAGGACTTTCTTCATTTCTCCATCTACAAATATCCAGCCTGTTTTCTGAAGTCACTGCAGTCACCACATGGACTTGGTGCTGGATACTGATTCCAGGCATTTTTCTGACCTATACAGTCTGTGAATTATTGGCTCAGGCTTTGCTTTACCCCTTTTCTACAAAGAAGTTCCACAAAGTTTTGGATTTATGATGCTTATGTGATACTGATCATGAGGAATACATTTCTTTATCACAGGTGAGAGCCACCACAAGGTAACAGTACATAGTCTTCTCCTGCCCAGCCACACCAGCAGGAAACACTGGCAACTGTGCCTGTGAGAGCACAAGATGTTTGCAGTGGCTGCAATGACGGACACAAGGGATAAGCCTCATTAAGCACTTGTCACAGCACCTGCTGTCTGAAACAATACCGCTGTTTGACATCTCTGTTAAAAAGCTCTGGCATTTTAATGCTATCCTTCATATCCATCTTCACACATATTGCTTGCCTCTTCCTTTGTGTCAAAATAGCAATTAATTTCCAGCCTGCCACTGACAACAATGCACTGAGTTTTATAAATGCTCAAAAATGTTGAGTAGTTAAGTCGAAGTGCTGGTGCTTGGCATTGATTTATGCCTGCTTCATGTGCGATCTGCTATTTTCTCATTAAAAAGTGAGACTTACTGCTTACTTGCCATTTTCTCTTTGATTATTGGTATGCTAGTTTGCATAAATTGGGTTGTCATATATATGTCATATGGGATTCCAAATACAGAGTTCATTTCCATCTGAGTTGGGAATAGCAGAAGGAGGACATTTAAGAAAGAAAAAAGAAAACACAGTTGTCAGGTCCTTTTCCAGTGACCTGACAACTGTGTATAAAGCAACTTCATTTTCCAGGTTCAAAGGTCCTTTTGATATGCTTTCCAGACCCGAAGTGCCTTAGGTGGGTGATACAATTAACATCAGTCAAAGGTATTTTTCTATCTTCTTCCATACATTCCCTGTAAGAAGAGAAAGTTTGTCTTGATATGGACAAGAATTTCCTCTGCCTCTGGTTCCTGGCCATGAAGAAGATACATAAGAGTTGGTATATTAGAAGTCTTGGTATTTAAAAAAAAAAAATCTGTACTCCTTTTTCTTCCTCTCTAATCTTTTACTGAAAGATTTCTAGTTAGGAAAGTTAAACCAACACAAACATACTGTATACCCTCAATGACAGACACCATTTGAATTCAGCCTCTCTGCTGCCACTGAGAAAAGCCTCCTTTAAATCACCTTCCTTAGCTGTCCTTTCCTAGGGAAGCAAAGCAAGCACTCTCCTTTCATTTTCAATTATTTTAAAAACTCACCTGCTAAAATGCTGTGTTGGAGCTCAGCTCCTGTGCCATGGGGAGTTTAATCATTGGTTTGAATTGAAACAGGCTACAAACACCTATGGAGGCAGGAGAAGCATTATTAGGAAGATATTTATCATAGAAGAGAGATGCAAAACCATTAGACATGTCTCTATGTGTTTAATATAAAGAAAAGCAGTTTCTGAGAATTGAAAGTGTGTGACCTTACTCCTCAACAGTGATTGAATAACAGCTCTGTGTGGCTCTGCTTTCTCAACTACAAGTACTTCTAAGCCCTATTTTCAGTGATATGTTGATAAATCAATTGAAAACTTACCTGAGTTTTGTCTAGGGATTGAAATCTACAGGCAGGTCTAGAAGTAAAAGATGGAAGTTTTTTACTGAAAAACAGGATTTATGTTTTTTCACAATTGCTTTTGTCACTTGAGGATTTATCAGGAGAATTATTGAGACAAACCACTGTGCTGACTCACAGCTGATCTCAATGAGATGCCAATAGCTGAATGTCCCTCTTTGTTTGAGGAGCACAAGGCACAGCAGACAAAAACCTAAGCAAGTGCATGTGCTTCTTGGATTTGAGGAATGTCTCTAATCTGGTTTCTACACAGGCCTGCCAATGGTTCTTCCACAAATGCCATTTGATGGCTTGTTATTTAATTCCTTTCCACTGTATTATACAAAGAGGATTTAATGGGAAGTAATACCTTGTGGTGCTTGGAGTTAAAAGCAAGGGTCATTTGGTGGGAGTTTGGTCAGTGCACTCAGCAGGAGCTATAGAGGCGCTGTCTCTTAAAGCATTTTCAACGCCATCAACACCTTGAGGGATCTGTGCTGGGTCACAGTGCCGTTTGTGCTGTTGAGAAAAACTCAGTGCCTCAGCCCTGAGAGTGTGTGAAATAATTTCATTTGCATAACACAATAGACTCTGAAACTGACAGAGATGCTCACTTTGCTCCACAAACTGAGCCTTTTTCTGATGTTCTGTTGAAAGGTTAGATGGTGTCAGAGTGCTATGACCAGTTCAAGCTTTGACTGATCCAGTATTGGGTCAGTTATCCCAACAATTCCCAGGCAGTTTTGGCTCTATGTGGTGGGTTAAAGACATCTGCACTGTCTCTTCCAGAACACTTCCTGGCAAAGTGCTGTAGGTGTGGAAACAAAGTACAGGGAATAAAAATATATACTATGAATTAAATTTAAAGCATGTGAACAAGAAGGAGCATAATTTATTTCTTAAACTTTTTCTACATAAGAAGCAGAAGTCAGAAAACACCCATATTGGAAGAAATCATATAGGAACCTTATTCAGGACTGTGCTTTGTGATGGTCTTGAAGTGCTAGTGACAAGAATTAGTGTCAGTGTAGAAGAGAAATGTGGATCCTGCCAGGCATGTACAGTTATTTGCTTACGTATCTCACATTTTTAGAGAAGCAGGATGCCTCCAACACAGGAGAGGATTTTAGCCTGGATATTTCTGAGTGTGGCTGGGGCATCCTTCTTCCCTGTGCTATTCCCTTCTGTAAGATCCACCAGCTCATGAGTCTCTGTGTGACTGTGCCGTGTGGCTAATGATGTTTCAAATGCAGATTCTGGCATTTAATACAATTAAGTGAGAGTCTCATTACACAAACAATTTGCAACAAGATCATCCCTAGGGCACAAAACCTTGAAATTGAATGAAATAGCAAACCGCAAACAATAATAAATGTGCACAGAAGTTTGACAAGGAGGCAGTCAGATGCAAATAAAATTGAGAGGAGAAGCCCATTGCTAAAGAAACATCACAAGCTGGACTGAAGCTGCCTGCCTCTGGGGAGCTGTTGGGATGCCAGTGTATAAATTAATGTGGTGCAGAGAGAAAAAAAAGAATAGGAACAGCAATTAATGGAATACAACAAATGCTTGGTGTCTGGGTTTTGATCAACTTGAAAGGCAATTGCTTATTCCTGAGCATGTGAAATTGCCTACAGCATGGCATGGCTATGTTCCCAAAAGCGCACTGCTCCTCTGAATAAGGCTGTTCAGGAAGGACTGGGTCATTGATAGCTTTTATCTCATGCAAATATACATTTGGTCACATTGTTGCGGACTTTCTGGTTTCTCACACTAGCCTGCTGGACCTAGGATATCTCTTGGGTAAGTGCTCAAACTAGAAGCTCCCTACCACCTGTTCTCTGCTCCAGGGCTTTTACTTGATTGTAAAATCTACCACTTTTTTGTGTGTGTGCCTTTCAGCTGAAACTCTCCTGTGTGCCCTACTGCTAGCATGTAAGATCTCCTTGCAGTGTAGGAAAAACAATTTTTAACTCTCTTTGATTGGCACACAGCTGTGTCACTGCCTTCACCTTTCCATCTCAGAT
>NW_024581038.1:330543-385457 GCF_017639235.1 Corvus kubaryi
CCCCAAGGGGTGGCTGGTCCTTTGTCCAATTAGACTATGAAGAAAAAAGTCTATAAAAGAGTTTGTAAAATAATTAAATAAATCAATCTTTCTGCACAATTCCTGCCTGCTGGATCTTCTCTCCTCCTCCTCCTCCCTATGGCTGCGGGACACGGTGATATACCCTAGGGCCCAGGCCTGCGGTAATATTTGGTGCTGCCCGACGTGATCTGCACTCTCTGACGTGTCCTGCTGCTGCGAGCCAAGCCGAATTTCTCTAGAGGTACGCTGTTCCCCTTCCCCCCCAGGATCGGGAGGTCCGACAGGACTGAGAAATGGCGAATAGCAGCTCACAAAACGACGCTGTGGTAATGGTCTGGAAAGGTGTGTTCAGTATAATGCACACCTCCATTCCTGAAAACTCAGTTTAGGAATTATTAGATTGGGCTACCTTAAAAGGGATTTCCACGAACAGAGGTGCTGCCCTGGACTTTGCCTTATGGCAGGAACTTGGCTGTGCTGTCCAGCACGAACTCCTGTCTGGGGACCCATCAGTGTTAGAATTATACCAGACGTGGCGTTCGTTAGTTATTCTGCTGACAGACCTTGACTGTGGCAGCTGAGCTGGCTCACCTATTTTGGTGATGAGTGACGGAGGAATGTCCGAGGGAGACACCACAGACTGGGCTTCCGGGGCAAATGGTGGTGGATCTGGAAAAACCCCCCTGGCTCCACAGGCAGAGCCTGTGCCGCCTCACCCTGCACAATCGCAGGACTCCGTGGCCCCCAGCGACCCCGTGCTGGCAGAGGCAGGGGGGTCGGAGCAGGGGGAGGGCGCACAGCTGGCCTTGCCGCTCAGCTCAGCAGCAGCCACGGCTTATCCAGGGCCACGAATTAGCGGCTTAGCGAATTGGACCCCCAGAGTGGCTCCTAGCCCGTTTGCGTATGCACCGGCAGGGCCAAAATAGCCTGGATCTAACTTCTTAGCTGGCGTAGCGCCGGGTGTGCCTGCACTGAGACTGCCCGGGTGTGGTCCGCTGCCCTCCTTGGCGCTGGACTGTCCTGCACCGCTGCAGAGCCGAGCCTTCGACCTTTAAATACAGCATCTGCCTTTGCTGACAGAGTTACCGAACGTATCCCGAAAGGTGGGAGAATTGCTCAGCCTGCAAGAGCAACCGCTGCAGATAACAGAGGCACCCTGCTGTGTGGGGTGCGCCAGGCCCGCGCTGCCAGCACCACCCGCACCGCCTGCAGGAGCTGCAGCTCCAAACCAGGAAGCGGCACGGCCGGCGGCAAACCCAGAAGTAGCGCTGCCACGGGAAAACCTGAACGTGGCCGGGGAGCGAGTGACGAGCGTGGCGCCGGGCACGGCTGCAGCGCAAGGGCAGTGACGGCACCGAACACTGCCGCAGAGCAAGAGATGAGTGCGGCGCAGGGCACGGCTGCAGCCCCAGAGACGGCAGCAGCAGCTCCAGCACCGGTTCAGATGGGACTGGCCGAGATGGCATCCCGTAAAGAAGCTGCTGTTCAAACTGCAGCGCAGCCAACTGCAGTCTGTGCTGTCTGTTCTGGCTCTAGCGAACTTAGCCAAAGTGCCCCTCTCCGTCCACCTCTGTTCGCTCCCAGTGTCTCAGAGTTGCCTTTGCCTGATGACTCATCATCGGGAAGTGAGGCAGATGAGGTTCTGGCCCCAGGTCGTCAGGCGGCTGTAGCCGCGCGGCAAAGGAAAAGGCTGCGCTGGTCTCGGCCCTGGACCTTTCAGGACTGCACGGTAACAGTGCGTCCAACCCACTACAGTCGCTTCTTAGAGTCAGTTAAGATGCGAGCATTGGAGGAGGGTGACTGGAGGTTATTGGAAACACTTGGAATGCCAAATAGATCTGAGGATAATCGAGAAGCTGTTAAACTTCATCCACAGGCTGTGCCAGAAGTTCAGGATGGTAGGGATTCCCCAAAAGGGGAGATCCAAGCTTTCCCAGTGTATAAGGCTCTCCCAAATTCAGGGGAGCATGACAAGCATGAGGTAATTGCTTGGAAGGTTGCCCAGGACCTGCAATCCAAGGTGGCACAACATGGGCTAGGTTCTGCTGAGGTTATGTAGATAACAAGATTTGCTTGCTCTATTTGGTATCAGACACTTAGGTCAAATTCTGTTTCAACCTGTACAATTTACAGTTTTTGAGAAAACCTGGAGAAAGCTGGCCGGCAAGACTGCATTAGCAAATTTGCAGCTCCCTGCTGCCGATCCTAGACGGACAGCAGGAATGGATGCTTTGATGGGGACTGGCCCCTTCTCTGATCCCAGTCTACAGGGTACTTTGTCCTCTAGCGTCCTGCAGCAAGCACAACAGGTCGGCATGGCTGCCCTGTTGAAAACCATAGAGTTTTCTGCGCCCAGAAAGTGATATACTGAAATAGTTCAAGGGAAATCAGAATCATTCCTCTCCTTTGTAGAGAAAGTTGCTGCTTCTCTCGAGAAGCAGGTTGAGGATGATGGGTTAAGACAGATGTTGTTAAGGCAGTTAGTGAGAGATAACGCAAATGAAGAGTGCAGAAAAATCATAGATGCTTTGCCAGGGGACCCTGAGGTAACAGACATGGTCGAAGCCTGCGCTAAGGTGGGATCTGGGAACCAGAAAAGGTCTGCTTTGGCTGCGTTCCTGCAGCCTGGTCACACATCTTCTGATAGTGAACCAAAGCAACCAAAACAGGCAAAAAAACGGAAGCAGCCTAAGCCAAACCAAAAAGAGAACACACCGATCCCCCAGTGCAAGAGGTGTGGCAGGCCAGGGCATTGCTCGGACTGTTGTAGATCCCTGACTTATGCCGATGGTCGGCCGTTGTCGGGAAACTTCTGCCGGGGTGCAAGGAGGGGGAATTGCTCTCCGATGCAGTCACTCCCCCAGAGAGTGGCACAGGTACAGGCACAGGCCTACCCAGCCACCCTAGAGACGGCACCCAGGGATCAGACAGCACCCAGGGATCAGATGGGTTTGACATCCACACCTCAGCCGCAGTCGTCTTAGACTCTAGCGGTATTTATAAGGTTCCCTTGGATGCATATGGACCCTTAGCCCAGGGATCCAGTGCGATGCTGGTGGGAAAAGCTGATGTTGCCCATCAAGGAATCCTAGTGCACTCAGGAGTTATTGACACTGACTTTAAAGGTCAGATTTGCGCTATGGTCTCCACGCAAAAACCCCCTGTAACTATTCCTGAAAAGACCTGCCTTGCTAAATTAGTGCCTTTTAAGTCTTGTGTCCCCAGGATAGAACAACAAACTCATGATGATAAAGGCAGTGGATCTATGGGACTTCCACAGGCCTTCTGGACTGCAGACATCTCTGACCAAAGGCCACAGATGACATGTACCCTGATCCTGCCGAACGCCCGTCTGCCCTGGACTCAGCTTTGATGTTTGATTGATATGGGTGCTGATGTAACCATCATCTCCTTCTCTGCATGGCCTCCCTCATGGCCTTTAGCCCCGGTGGGATCGGCCATCGCAGGATTAGGAGGATCCACACAGAGCTATTTAAGCGAACGGCCTGTGATGGTGAAGGACTCAGAGGGGTACACAGCTACAATTAGGCCTTATGTTGCTACCTCTTCCCTTAACCTTTGGGGACGGGACGTGTTGGCAGCTTGGGGCGTACGGATTGGGACAAATTTTTAGCAGGGGTCACTGTGCGCAAGGGCGCAGAGTATCCTACACTGCCTTTGTGGTGGTTCATTACCAAACCAATCCGAGTCAGACTCTGCTCAGTTAGTTGAATTAAGGGCTGTTACCATGGCTTTTCAATGATTCTCACAGGAACCTTTGAATTTGGTTACTGAAGCCGACTAGCAAAAGCTTTGTATACAATTAATCACCTTACAGTACCACAAAATTCAAATAATCCTGTTATTCTGAATCATTTTCTCTCATTGCAGTCTGCAGGCGAGACACAACTGCCCCAGGCAAAAGTCTGGGTACGGAATTTACTCACTAACCAGTGGGAAGGCCCTCATGAGCTTATCGTTTGGGGTCGTGGGTATGCTTGCGTTTCCACAGATACTGGGATATGGTGGCTACCTTCAAAATGTGTTCGCCCTGACCTACGGCACCAGAGGCAGAACAGGCAACCTCCAAATGATGGCCAGAATGCCAACGATCCAAATGGCCGCCAGAATGTAGGTCATCAGCCTAATGACTCTTCTGATGGTGACCAAGATGTCAACCATCAGGCAGATGGTCCTTCTACAAGCAGAGACTGGGATGGTCCTTCCACAAGCTGAGACTGAACTTTAAATTTCTTGTTATGGAGTCAGATAGTTAAAGCCTTAAGGACATATTTAGAATTAATAACTGATAAAAATTTCTATTTAGGATTAATAGTAGAGTTGTTCTCTTATCAGACAAAAAGGGGGAATTGTAGATACAAAAATGCTGCTAGCAAGGATTTTCTTGCTATTTTCTAAGTCCGTGAGAGACTTTTCTCTCTCACAGAAGAGGTAGCAGAGTTATGTAAACAACCAAGCCACCTGCAACCTTGAAAAGTCTTGTTTATGGTATAGTAGAAAAATATTTTGACAATGGATGCTTTAGGATTTTAGCCAAGGGGTGGCTGATCCTTTGTCCAATTAGACTATGAAGAAAAAAGTATATAAAAGTTTGTAGAATAATTAAATAAATCAATCTCGCTACACGATTCCTGCCTGCTGGATCTTCTCTCCTCCTCCTCCCTATGGCTGTGGGACACGGTGATATACCCTAGGGCCCAGGCCTGCGGTAATAAGGCACCTGTTGTCAGTATTCAGGATAGAGAAACTGCAAATATTTGCAAAAGGATCTTGTGGAGAAAGGAAAAAACAAAGCAGGGTTTACTTTGTTAAAGCTAAGAATAAAAGTCTGCCTGCTTATGCATTCAACTGCTTTCCAGGCATCCACCTGCTGGGGATTTTACCTTTCTGTCTCTTTGGAAAGGTTTGGATTAGTGCTCTTTGTTGTGTGAAACAAAGCTGGTTTTCACTGGGATCCCAGGACAGGCATGTGTCCATCTGGGGAGGTCTCATCACCACTGCAGCAAATTCAGGGTGTTCCAACCTGCCTTGTGGAGTGTTTGATTTCCAAACATCTGTCTGGAAACTGTGTGTTCACACAGACAGCATGGTTCTGATATTATCTTACCCATAATCTAAACATAGAAGCATTTTGCATGCACAGTCTGTTTACAAGGGAATGACATTTTCCTTTAGGACTGAAATCACCACTAACTGCTTTAGAAATACCATTACTTGTTTGATGTCTCTCCAGGGAACACATAAAATATCTCCATTACTAAATATATTAGTTCCATTGTACTTATCTGAAAAATATTACTATGTTTTGCAATAGTTATAACAACAGAAGATTGGCTTAGTGATCAATTTCCCATTTATTTGATGTTTACATGTGAAATGATCATTCCACGTGGTGTGCTCTTGATTTCTTTATGCTTTGTTTCTTTCTACTTCAATCTTCTTTGTTATTTCTTCCATTACCATCAGAAAAGTTGTGCATTTTGTCCTTTGAACTTGCTAAGGCAGATGGGCATGCTTCTGTTTTGGCCTGTTATAGTGTTATAATTTTTAATGCTTCCTGTAAAGCACTGTGCTACACATGTTCCCTATACAAGTCTAACTACTAGACCTAAAACAATGTAACATTTATCATCAAAAAGGCTGTAAAGAAAGGAAAAAACCCCAACCAAACAGGAGTTTTGGTTATATTCAGCCAATGGTTAATAATATAGAAAGTTTCTCCTGGATATTAAAAAAATAATACATATATGTATTTCTTTGTCTTGCAAAAGGGTGAAAAATGGTTCAAGTTTTTTGAGCTTGTTCTTCTCCCACTGCACAGCTAACAGTTTTGGTATTGAACTGAAGTGGAAGTTTCACAGCATGGGAAGACCGGATGGTCAAAGGATGCATTTTACACTTTCAGGAACTCTTCTCCCATCAGTTTCCGAAATGAACAACAACAAACAGGTAACTTTAAGGAAGGAAGGTGAAAAAAAGCAAAGGCACTTTGGCTATTGTTCAGGGTTATGCCCTCATGCTCTCAGTGGGAATGCTGAGAATCTGAACTGACTGAAATGCATGCTGGCAGCAACACCCACAGTGCCTGAAGGATGTGACAGAACATGGGACATGATGAAAAGCCTAGGACAAAGTGAGGATCCCTCGAGCAGCCACCCTCCTCCTTGCTGCCCTTGTGTTTTCCCTAGATATCTCCTGCCCCTGTGTCAAGAGCCCCCACGGCCGGACAGCAGGGTGGCAGAGGGACCCTCCAGTGCTCCCAGGCAGCCCTGGGTGAAGAAGGAGGAGGAAGGCCCCGGGGCTGCCCCAAAATGGCTTTCTGAAAAGATGGAGAAGTTCCAGCCAGTGTGGGCAGGTGAGTGGCAGAGCTGGGTCACAGGGCCAGTGATTGCAGCTGGCTTGGCCCCATCCCAGCCCCTGTGGACATCCCCAGGGAAAGGGGGTAAGAGAGGATGGGGCTGATCCCCTGTGGCAGTCGTGCTCCATTTACTGAGCCTGCCTGTGCTGGGCCTGCCTGGGGAGCGCAGTTGCAGGGAGGCTCAGCTGTGTTCTCCAGCCTTTCCCACAGCCCCTCAGCTCTGAGTGTGCCTGGTCTTTGCCAGACCCAGCTGAGGACCCGACTCCCAGATGAGAACTCCGCTAATGCTGAGGCTTGTGCTGCCGTGCTGGATCTGCTTGCACAGACAGAACCCTCCAATCCGAAGCATTTAAGCAGCTGTAGCCAGTGCCTGGTAAGGATTTTAACCAATTTTTAATACATTTTTAAATCAAGGGCCTGATTTCCAGATGTGCAAATAATTGTCAGAAAGCAGAATTTCCCTGTGGGAGCAGATGGAGAGTTACCACTTTTGGAAAGCAATGCCTAAGGATTTAGACATCAGATTCATTGGCTCCTGGGCAGCAAATAAACACTGGATATCTCTCTGTGCACATAAAGAAATGCACACCCTAGAGGCATTTTCAGGTGGAAATAACCATGCACTAACTGCACGGCTTGAGGTTTTCAAGGGCAAAAATGCGAGCTGTATAACTTAATATCTCATCATTTTTTTCTTCTCTTTTTTCTTCTTGTTTTTTTTTTATTTTAAGAAAACCAGAAGTTCTTTGGCTCTACACATGAAATTCATCAAAGAATGTTTTCTCTCAGCTTTATGCTTTCCCTTTTTGTCCTTTGCAAACATTACCACTGATGGATTTAAGTATATTTGTAACCATTAAAAATGTGAATTACCCTGAACTATGACATTTCCAAGGCCTCAGCAGAAAGCCACCATCTTCAAGACAATTATTTGTTTACAATTGTAATTTGTTGATTCTCTTACAGCCATTATTTTAAAATCTATATTGAAAAATCCCTGAACATACATGACAGTTTTCTAGATTCATTTTTGTAATGGATTTTTGCTTTTATTTCCAAGCCAAAGTAGGAAAAAATATAAAATCAGCATTTCCAGTGTAATTTTCCCTCTGCAGAGCAACTTGCAGTCTTTAAAGTGAATAGTATTCTCTCATTTTAAATCTCATGGAGAGATTTGTTGGTCCAATTCCTTTCCCCAGCCTGGGCTCATGTTATCACTATCACCTTGCAGTCAGGGTGAGAAACATGGAAACATTCTTATTTGTGTTCTGTCAGCTACCTGATTATCTAGCAATATCCTTAGATACCTTTTATCAGGGATAAATCCCACTGGATCCCACTTAATTCTTTTGATTGTGACAGGAACATTGCATAAAAGCATCTGTTTCCTCCTGCTTTTCCTGACATTCGTACAGCAGATTTTTAGTTCAGTCTTATCCAGTCTATTTCTAGTGTATTCCAACTTTGTATCTACTGGCATCTCACTGCCATATGAGAAATATTCAAACAGATAGATTTTTTCTATGTAAAGGAAATATCAGTTGACCAGTTTCAGGGGTATTATAAACACTGCTTTGCTCTGAAATATGCCTGGAAGGCACAAGTTATTTTCTCACAGCTGTCTTTGCCTTCTCTTCTCTAGAAACCTCCAGTTATTTTATATGAATTTTGATTCCTTATTTTAGGCAGGATCTATGCTTGTACATCTGATGGTCTGCACTCAGTTTGATTTCTGCTTGTCTAACTGAGCAGCTCAGCACTCTTACAAGGCCACAGTTGTTTCTGGCATGAAATTCTGGAGTAAATATGCTCGTGGAGAAAATGTCTGTGAGAAGATAAAGTGAAGTGTGACATTCTCCCTCAATGCCAAGAGACCTGGAAAAAAAAAAAACCACCACCAAACTTGGAAAAAGATCCACCTCAACCTGTTAATTTTTCATGCTTTTGATTCTGTAGTTGTCAGGGAACTGTATTTTTTTCCTTGTCAGTACTCAAAATTTCTAAAGGAGGTAATTCATACAGAAACCTAGTAATACATAAAATCACAGAATAGTTAAGGTTGGAAAACACTTGTGGGGTCATTAAGGGCAATCATCAACCCAGCACCATCAGCTCATGTTGATCACTAAATCATGTTCTCAGGTGCCATACCCACACATCTTTGGAACCCTTCCAGGGATGATGACTCCACCATTTACATGGGCAGTCAGTTCCAATGTTTTGCATCCCCTTCTGTGGAAAAAGTTTTCACAATATCCCATCTAAACCTCCAATGGTGCAACTTGAGGCTGTTTCCTCTTGTTCTGTCCCCTCTTCCCTGGGAGCACAGCCTGACCCCCACCTGGCTCTACCCTCCTGTCAGGGAGTTGTGGAGAGTGAGAAGGTCCCCCCTGAGCCTCCTTTTCTTCAGACTGAGGACTCCCAGCTCCCTCAGCCGCTCCTGGTGCTCCAGATTGCTCCTCAGCTCTGTTCTCTGCCTTCTCTGGACATGCTCCAGCCCCTCAAAGTCCTTCTGATTGTGAGGGGCCCAGAACTGGACATGGCACTTGAGGTGTGGCCTCAGCAGTGCCAGCACAGGGACGGTCACTGCCCTGCTCGTGCTGCTCCACCCTGGCTGGGACAGCCCAGGGGCCATTGGCCTTCTTGGCCACCTGGGCACACCTGGGCTCATGTTCAGCTGCTGTCACCAGCATCCCCAGGGCCTTTTCCAGCTTTCCAGTCACTTTTCCCCAGTCTGGAGTTGCAGGGGGCTGAAGGGACCCAAAGGCTGGACTCAGCACTTCCCCTGGTTGTACCTCACACCATTGGCCTCATCCCATGGATCCAGCCTGTCCAGATCCCTCTGCAGAGCCCTCCTGCCCTCCAGCAGATCCACACTCCCACCCAGCTTGGTGTTGTCTGTGACCTTGGTGAGGGTGCACTTGATTCCCTCAGCCAGGTAATCAATGAAGATGTTAAACAGTGCTAATGAGCTGTTACACCAGCTCCCTCAGCACTCTTGGGATGTGCTCTTTGGATGGCTCCATGGACTTGTGTGGGGCTGAGTTGCATAGCAGTTCACTGACCATTCCCTCGTGGGTTGGGGGGCTTCATTCTGCTCCCTGCCTCTCTCTTCCAGCCCAGGGGGCTGGGTACCTTGAGAACAACTGGTCTCATTACTAAAGACTGAGGCAAAGAAGGCAGCTCCCCATTCTTTGTCTGTTTCCCCCACATCCAACAAAGGATTCTCCTTGGCCCTACTTTTGTGGCTGATATATTTACATAAACACTTTTTGTTGTCTTTTACGGCAGTGGTCAGATTAAATTCTACCCAGTCTTTGGTCCTTCTAATTTTCTCCCTGCATGACCTCACAGCATCCTTGTAATCGTCCTGAGCTGCCTGCTCCTTTTTTTCAGAGGCAGAAACTGGAAATCACACATGGTTGTTTCACCACTATCTGATGCAAGCTTCAGTGCACAGAGCTCAATAAAATAACCCAAGGAAGATAAGGAATTCGTATTTTAGGTGCTTCAACATCCTTTCTTCTTCCTCACGCACCTGATCAAATGTTGTTGAATAATCCTTTTGGATTCACAAGAGTTAACAACAAATTGATTTAGATTTTGGAGACACAGATTTCTCTGTCTTCCTAAAAAAAAAGTTGCATGTTTATGGCTAATTTCTATGTTTATATACTGCCATGTTTTGAGTAAGGCATGCCTACAATTTTGTACAGAATATACAAGTGCTATATCTTCTTCCCATGGGTAAGTATATGGATGATGGGATTGCCTTATATAAAGCCCAACATTTGAAATATGCATACCTTTCCTTAAAATAGTAATGCAAAACAATATGGGGTGGGAGGGGTAGGATTTATTGTGGAGATGGTAAGGAGGTGGCTGCAGATTTTTCAAATATTTATTAATAGGCTTTTTTGTGGCATCCATTACCATAGTAACAGAATAGCTCATGCAATCATGGCCTCATTCTTCATTTTCTGAAGATAAGTATATGGGAACTGAGATGCACAGATGAGAAGATTAAAAACCCAATGTCAAAACTGGATTTCTACACTGGAGGCAGTCTAAAATCTAGATTTCTGGTGTCCTAGCCATTGCTTTAATCTAAATTCATCTATATTTTTACTGCAGGACAAAGTAATTAAATAATTAACCACCAAATAAATGAAAGTTTTTCTCCTTTTTTAGTGTTTTGTTCATCATCTTGACTGATTTACCTGATGGTGCATGCGTGAAGCCTTCCTTGTGAGCAGCAAGTGTGGGAGCAAAACCATAGCATGTTTCAGTCCTACTGCTTGACCCTTTGAGGCCAGAGTATTTCCTGCTTAGTTTCTGAAGGATCTCAATACTTGGGTAGCACTGGCACTGTGTCTTAGTCTCAAAATGTAAATTTTAATTGAATTGGTTTGAAAAGCACTGAAATACTTAACTTTGGAGAGACAAGAGTATGTACATCTGTCAGACCCATCCCAGGGATTTTTGGAAGCATTAGTTCTCCTTCACCAATGTCTCACACTGTTTAACACTAAAGCATCACTGGAAGACACAGACTAAGTCTTACCCACTTAAAATGAAAGATGTATTGGGATTTTTCTGAATATTTCAGTGTTGCAACAAAATTCCTTTTTCTTCAGATGAAACATGTTTCTGAGGAAACTGTTTTCCATCATGAAGAACACTGGTGAAAAATACTCAATCTGTTCCAGCAGGTCTTTGGGTTTGTAAAGTGTGAATTCTGGTGCTGGAGGTTGGGGTCTCATGAGTTTTCCTGGGTGGACAGAGAGGGATGCCTGCTGAGCTGTTCCCTGGCTCTTGTTCCTCGTCTCATGTGGGTGAAGCTGTTGGCCAGCTGAACTCCACACCCTCCCCCTGGGAGCAACTTTTGCCATCCAGCTTTTTCCAGCCCACTCTTGTGGGCTGAGTTGTGGCTGCTGACATCTCAGGAGCATTTCTCAAGGGAACCACTGAGCTTCTTGTTTGAAGGAACATCAGAAACAAAACGGGGATGTACTAAATGTTATTACTTTTTCTTTCCCTCTTCCACTGCCTTTACTAATGTTTCCTTCTCTCCAACGAAGGGAATGACACCTGTAACAACACCTGCAAGATCCATGTGTATGGTCAATGTCCATATGAGCCATGCTTCCGTATTACCTCCTCTTCCTCTGCCTGGTTTGCTGCACCTTTCCCTTTCTTCCTGCCCTCCTTTTATATCATTCCTTTCTCCATCAATGTGAACATTTCTTTCCCCCACTGATTGAAAAAGCTTTAATTGGTTGTACCTTCAGCTTGTACCTTTTCTCTGACTGTACATCAGCAAGATGTACCTTTTTCACTCGTGGCTTAGGCAGAAACTGTGTCAGGCACTATCAGAGTTTTCCTCTTGTCTGTGATGAAGTTTGAGTCAACCTTCACTCGTGACTCCTCTGGAAGCATCACCTGAAGTTTTTCCAGAGACTCTTCTATTTCCTGCAGCCCTGGGGCTCTTTGCTGAAGGCTTGGTGTGAGATCAGAGAAAGGCACTCAGGACAAGGGGGAGAAAGACATGCCCAGAGACTGTCAGGGAAAGAGACATTTATTTTTTCTTTTGTGAAGATTTGCTCCAGCCCCATTTGTGCTGCTGGTGGGGCTTCTTCCTGGGCTGGGGGGCATCCAGGGGCCTGGGAGCCTTCCTCTTTGGGCAGCGCTGTGGCTGCTCAGACAGACACTCCCTGTCCTGGCTGGGAGTGGAGGGGCTGTGGCTGGAGCCCTGGGCAGAGGGACCTGTGGCCACTTCCTGCCCCAGCTCCTCCTGGGGATGGACCTGCTCTGTCGGGATGGGGACAGAAGGGAGGTGGCTGGGACCATTGTGGGGTCCAGCTGGAACCCGTCTCCAGCTAGAGCTGCTGGAGCTGCTGGAGCTGCTGGAGCTAGAGGTAGCTCCAGGGTTGTCCTCCTTATCCCTGGCAGCATGGCAGTGCAGCAGGCCCCTGGCTCTCTCACTGCACCAGCACTCAATGACACTGATGATGCTGTGGACCAGTGGCCCTGTATGCTCCTGGAGCAAATGCTGCAGCCTCTGGACCAAGACGTCTGCAGCTGGGCCATGCACGCATAGGCTGTGCAGGATGCTGCTCTTTGCACTCTCTACCAGCCACCACTGGTGCCAGTATATACCCACCAGCCTCTGGTGCAGCCAGGGCTGCACTGGGTCCAAGAGATGCTGCTGTTGGCGAAAAAGTCCTGCCCACACCTCGGGCAGGAGGCCACCCACAGCCACTGGGCAATGGGGGCTATTTTCAGCCAGGTCGCTGGCAGCTGTCCCTGCCTGGCTGCTGGACTCTGATGGCCCTTCCCTGTCCATGTCCCTGTCCATGCCTGTGTGCCATAGAAGCCTAGGGAAGAGCTGAGGACCACAGGCTTCTCCCTCTTGCAAACATCCTCATCAGCAGTCCAGGATCAAGCCAGTCTGACCCAGGCTCTGCTGGCAACTAATATAGCAGTGAGGGATGTGATGCTACAATCAGCCCCCTGGATGTCACAATCCATCACTTGGTAACGCCATCCTCTGCCACCCAGTGATGACACAATTGAGTGTGACAACTGAGATATAGAAGATACAGGCACAGTATATTAGATAAGATGTGAGGTCACAATCCATCCTGTGGTGATGTCACAAAGGATATCAAGGCCTTGGCTGTGACTTCAGCCCCCTCAGCTGCCCTTGCACTTTACTTTCTCCAGTATAATTCCTGTCACAATAAACAACCCAGTCCTGATCACCTTCCACCTTAGATACATCTGGTCCCAGGTGTGGGGTTTTGCACAGCATTACTCAGGCAATGTCAAAGTTGAAGAGGCTGGTGCTCTTCCCTTGCAGGACTCCCTTTCCCAACATGCCCCCAGTGCTCCCCTCCAGATTTTCTGTTCATGTTGGCCATCACTCAGGCAACTCTCCTTCACAGATTGTGAAATCCAGCCATTCCTCACAGTGCCAGCTGAAACTTTTCCTGGCTTCCTGAACCAGCTTATGCTGCAATTTCTGATGGTCATTAATGGACCTGTATACAACCTCGTCAATTGTCTGCAGCCATAAATCCGTTAACACGGGTCTGGAGGTTTGAGTTTAAATGATGTTGCTGCCCTTAACACTGGTTGCAAAACCCCTAAACATTCTAAAATGAGCAGTAGAATAAAGTGAGGGTGAAAATGTAGGTATAAATTTCAAATTCTGAGGGCTCGTTTGTGTTTCAATGTTACATGCTCATAAAATGTTTTTACAGACATTAGAGCAGCAGAGGTTTTTAAGGGAGGATCATGTCCTTTTAATGCTTCCCTCACAGGGGTGTGACATTCAGGGTGATGTACTTTCTATTGGGTTGTTGAGTACTGATTTTTATTAGTGGCTCAGAAAATAAGAGCATAGTAAGTCTTGTATTGCTGCACATGAAACTCAAGCAGCAGGAAGAAAGGTTCTTTTATGAGCACATCCTTAAATTTTCCATTAAGACTTGAAATGATTAAAGAAAAAGAAAGATTCAGGTTTCTTACATAATTATTTGGAACAAGAGTGCTTTCATGATTTGTGTTAGTAACATTTATAAAGGAAAGCACAGAGACTGTATCAAGTAAAGGACATACAGTTAAATCAATTATATTCTACTTTTTATAGCATGATTGAGTTGTGAATTATGTTCATTTTCCTTGCATTTACAGGCTGGAACAAATGGTGAAGGCTTAGTTATAGGGAGTGTGTCCATGACTATACCTTTCTTTGTGCTAGCATGGCTTTCTTGGATGCAGGTTCACTGTCTGAATTGTGCTGGCAGGGTCTGAAGCACTGCAGGTTGTGCTTGGAGCTCAGATGGACACCTTAGGATGATCCAAGAAGGGTTGGCTTCCATCTGCCCCACACTAAAGTAGGCAGCAAGGTCTGGTTTATAGGGCTACTGGCTTTGTACCCATGAGCTTGGATTCTAGTGCAAACTGGTTTCGTTTCCATTTCCCATCCTCAGGAGAATATTTTTCTTGCTTGAAAAGCTCATTCAGGCATTGAGGCGAGTAGAATGGATGTGACTGCAGTAGTTCTGCTCTTCCCCACGTGAGTCTTGTAGGCAGATATGCATAAAATGTGAAGAATGAGGCTACAGGACAGAAGCCAGATACTCATTTGTGCATCTGAAATAGGATCAATGAGTGACCAGCCTTGACTGGAAGCTCAAGTACAAATCAGTTTACAAAATGATAAAGCAAGAACATCCTTAATGAACAGATCAAGTATTCTGAAACATTATAGTTTGGATACCTTTCTTCTCCCTTTAGAAAATTTTCTTGGGAGGGCCACACTCAATGGCACAGAAAAGGTAATGCCAGATATATGACAGCCATTGCCAAACATCACAAATCAATCTACAGTAATTAAATTCAGGGTTCCACCCTGCCAGAACTCTCCTGCATAGGTGTGAGGTGAGTTAATGGAGCTCTTCCTGCCAAGGAATGCACACAGAGGTGTGCACAGTTGGGTGATGTCCTACAGCTGGAGAACACAGTTCTGTGAGATGCCATTATGCTATTTGTGCTTGCCACTCACTCAAACAGTGCATTAAACTGGAGATTAAGTATTATTAATTGTGCAAGAACCACTAGTCAAGCCACAAACATAATTGATTGTACATTCTGTTGAACAGAGCATGCTCACCAGGTTGATCTGCTGGTGTACGTGGGTGATCCTGGAGAATTAAATGTTCAGCTGGGACACATGAGCCCATGCCAGGAGACTGCTCAGCACAGCACTGTGAGACTCATATCCACAATCAAGAGCTCCTCTCTCTCCCCACACCTCAAAGGAGGCGACCCTGTCTGTGATTGTGTCTCTGCTCTTTTCACCAGAGCGACTGAGGAGAAACTTACTGATAAGGCAATTCTAACTCACATGTCTGTCACTCCTACTGAATGTTTAATGAAAGATTTATTTCTTGAGGTAGCTTTCTCTCCACGTTGCAGGAGAAGTTGTGTGACACTTATTACAATGTGCAAATCTTGATTCTCTGCAGGGTTGAGATGGATAACAGTGATCTTGCCTGCGTTTGTAGTTGAATGTTCATTGAATCGATTTATCTTTGGTCAAAGGATATTTCACCTCATCAATACATTGGAGTAAGAGATCTTCAGCAAGACAGGGAGTCTCAGAAATCTGATCTTTTTTATTACTTTTGTTTCAACACTGAATTAATTTTTGTAGGCAGCTACCAGAACAGGAGCACGTGCTTGTAGAAAGACCTGGTAAAGCTCTGTTGCATTAGTAAACACATCAATTTTCAGTTATTCACAGAGCCACTTCTGAAAAACTCTTGGAGCAACTAAATATTTGTAAATACATGGCTGAGCATACACAGGATGATGCTGTTAACAGAATGCTGTTCGTTTCATTAGCATTTGGATCTGGTCTTGAAACAAATAAGTGTATACAAGCTTGATTTGTGGCTAGAGCCATCTGAACAGATCCGAGTGACACCACTGACGTCTTTAGCAACAGCTTGAGGTCTGAGCAGGTCTGCTGTTCAAGATTCTCCGCCTGGTTCATCTTTTTTCCACAGGGATGTAATAAATACATGATGATACAAGAAGAAATAAAAGGCAATTCACCATGGCAGAATATCCTTGTGTTTGCTGTGACTGGGGATTCAGCATTAAAGTACTTCAGGGTTTGTCAGGAATTATTTGCAAGGTTTAAGAGAGTGCAAAATGCTACAGAAACAATTGTAAACCAGGGTAGAAATTATGAATTATGCCACACTGAGAGGGCAGTTATTGCACCACTACATCTAGTACCACTGATATCTGTGTGGTAGACTCACCAGGGAGGAGTATGATGGAGGGCCAGACCTCTGCTTATTTGCATCAGTCAAAGAAGTGCTGCTGGCTTCAGCGGTGCCAGAGACTGAAAATTCACTCATTCCTACAGCCAGTCCCTGTAGGCTTGGATTTTGAGGCACACAGGTTGTTCTTTTTAGAGATTATTTTGTACCTATGGAAAGGAGCTAATGAGTCCCCAGGGCTTTTAGTTGGACCTACTGTTCACACTTTGAATTCAATTTTACAGGAAATAGAAAACAGTGTCATTTTTTCTCATACACTAATCTTTTGACAATACGGAGATCCAGTTCACTTCTTTGGGTCAGTTTTTGAGTCATAATGTAAGAAATGTTTGGTTTTTTTCCCCAACTATATAGTTAATATAAATATATAGATTTAATAACAATGAGTATTGGCTATTTTCCTGATGGCTTAGACATGTAACCACCAGTTTATCCAATGCTTGGTGTATACAGGAAAAGTATTTTTAATGTGTTTAATAAATAATTTAATGGAATTGAATTTGGGAAGACATTTTTCCAATAACAAAGACACAGTTCTCACAAGCAGTTAGAGAGGTATTTCTATTAACTGAATACTCATCAATCTGACTCACTTGGTGCAATGAAGTCACAAAGACACAAGTGACTTTACAGTTTCTACCTGTATTTCTGCTTATATGTATAAGCCAAGACAAGTCAAAAGAAATCCAAATCAAGACTTAGTCAATAACACTTTTTTTTCCATATGAAAGGGAGAGCTTTTTCTTAGCTTAGCATGATTGTGTAGTGTGACACCTGTTGTTCCCTATCTCTGCATCAAGGGTTAATAATAACAACAGGTTGCTCGTGTTGAACAAACTGTGTGTAACCCTGGAATTGCAGCTGGGGCTGTAGGAGGAGATCAAAGGCTCTTGGCTACAGACAGCTCACCTGCATCAACTCCTTGTAGTTGAAATAAACTTTTCTTTAAACGAGCTGGTTTTATGCATAACATAGAACACAACCACACCCCACCACCACCACCACCACCACCACCATGTATCTCTGGAATGATATACAGCAACTTTGAATATTAGGGGAACTGAAGATTGAGTAACAGACTTTTGTCAGCACCCATGTGAAGATGAATCCACATGAATTCATCTATATCAAGCTCCTCCTTGATATCATACTCCTACCAAAGCTCTTGGGATGCTTATGGGTCATCTTAAGCTGGTGAGACATCCCCAAACTGTCAGATTTCAGATCTTAAGAGCAGAAGGGTGAGCATGATGCCACAGAGTTTGTGTGTATCAATTTTGACCTTATCATTCTGATGAATGAGCCTGAATAACTGTACCATTTTAGCTGTGTGTTAATAGTGTTGCAGCTGGGCTAACATTATTCATTGGTGAGACTGCAATTCTTAATTAGCGGAACAATTAATTATTTTGCATATTAGTTGTGTTTCCTTGGCTTGCATAAGGTGCAAAAGTTGTAGAGAAACAAATTAGTGGAAAATGTCAACAACCTAAGCTGTAATTTGGACACAACAAATGGGCTTCAGGTGTTTGTCTGAATACATATGTTGGATGTTTTTAGAAGTTCAACAACTTTATTTCTAGCAAATACTCCTGAGGAATTTTCACTTGAAGAATTATGTTACCACTTAACTCATGAAGCAGAGACCTTCATAAAAAAACAACAACAAGAACAACAACAGAACCATCAAAAAGCCCCACCCACATAGGGCAAGAACAGGTGAATCCTGGGCTTAATCTGTGTGTAGGGAAATGGTGTGAAGCTGGGGGTTAAATTGCAGTGTATGAATGTAGAAGACCTTGATTTGGGGAGGAATGTGAAGTGGTTTGGGATTAAGCCAAGACCAAAGGTCACCCTAACCCTGGTTTGCCATCTAGCCCAGCTTGTTAGGAATGGTTAAGGAGGGGCAGTTGCTGAAGACAAGGCCATGGAAGGGGAATGGAATCTCTCCCTTTGCTTGCAGGTATCTCTGATACTTGAAAAGGGTGGGACAGAGCCCAAGACTTCCTTCCTCACAATCCAGGCTGAGCCTAAGCACACACTGAAGCAGGATGCTTCAGAGGCTTCTGCAGCCTGTGGAGGGAAGAGGGAAGCTCCAACTCTAGTCCTAAAGCACCACCAACGTTGAATCAAGGTCACACGAGCCACCTCTGAGTCCTGCCAAGTTGTAACTGGTGCAATCAAGCCTGAGTCCTGAGTAGTTGCCAAAGCCTAAACTCCCTCTTAGGCATGGCACAAAGCCAATGCACAGTGTATTTGCACCCCTATAATGGTCATACTGTCTGTTCAGGCTGCTCTATCAAAACCATGGACAAAAATAAAATGTAATAATTTTTTGCACTTATGTGGTGGTTGACCTTAGCTGGCTGCCAGTGGCCCAGCAAGATTCTCTCTCGCTGCCCCTCTCCAGCAGGATGGGGGAGAAAATAAGGTGGAAAACTTATAGGCCGAGATAAAGACTGTTTAATTAAAAAAAAAAAAAATAGAGTAAATTCTGTGCAGAGGGGGAAAAAAAGGAAAAAAATATTCTCTAGGGCATGAAATATCCCTTTGGTCAGCTGCCTTGTTCTATTCCCTCCCAGCCTCATGTCCATCCCCATCCTACTGGCCTTTCCTTGGAGGGGCAGCCTCAGTGCTGTGTGAACATCCTACCACAAATGAAAAGCATGGCTCTCCAGGGGCTTCTGCAAAAGTCCATCGCACCCCAACAGAGCCAGGCAGCATTCATCCACCCTAGCTCCAGCATCTTTTTCCCTGGGAAAAATAATCCAGCTGCATCTTGGAAGCTACTGAAAAAGAAAGGAACACTAAGCACTGCTGAAGCAAGTTTCTCTGCTGGACAGAGTGGGTTGTTGTCCTGCTCAGTGTCTACTCATCATTTAGCAAGCAGGCTTAAAAACAAGCACACAAGCAAACAAACAAACAAGCCCTCGAAGTGTGCGTCTTTCCCTTCCACTGGGAATGTGATACTTTAGATACTCCATTTTCCTGCTGAAAGGTGATCCTGGCAGCAGTAGGGTCTGTGCTTTCAGGTGGATACATGTCTAAAATGGAGGGATGTACGCATCAAATCGAGTGCAATGTAATATATTTAAAATATTTTTTTGTTTGTTCTCTTTTTTTTTTCCCTTGAAATCTTTGTAGAGTGGTAGGAGAATTCAGTGATGTGCAACAAAACTCTAGTGGGAATTTTTTGAGCAATGGCCAACTAAGCTTTCGAAGTGGAATGAAAATGAATTCTGTATTCCCCAGAGAAAACTGCTACAACAAACTTGACATCACATTTCTCTTTTAAAAACAAACTAATCAAAGGCTTACAATTGATTGTGTGCCCTGTGGGAAAACACCACAGAAAAGGCATAAAAGGGGCATTTTATTTCAAGAGGAAGAAGCAAAACAAGAAGTTTAAACAATAAAACCAGAAGGTAGAGGTATTTGTTAGATGACACCAGAGGAGGAGGCTCTTCTCAGCACCCCTTTGGCAGAAAATCCCTGAACAAAGTCTGATGGTAATAAAGATAAAAGATAAAGATAAAAATGGTGAGTCTGTGATTTAATAGCCATTGAGGGGAAATACTCAATGCTCTGACTGTGTAACTTTTCCATCCCAGGACAGTTCAGGATAACTAGATTTCTGGTTTGGCTTGAGACACTTTAAGGTTGCATTAATACTGATGATGGCAGAGAAAGTAGGACTGAAGTGTGATCGCCTGTAGTTGGGAGACAGGATCAGCTGCATGGCCCTGAGATCCCAGAAAGCTGAGATTTCAGTAATTATCCTCAGAGGCAATCTGCCTGCAGTACACTGGTTTGATGGGAAAAAGAAACATCCACGTTTGATAAACAGGCTCACAAAAGAAAACAGCTCCTTTATTCCAGAAATTCAAGTTTAGCTCTTGAGTACAAGATACAGGGATACAACTGCAGCAGGGGAAAACAAACCACAAATGTCAACAAAGAAAGTTTTCTAGGGCTCATTCAGCATTTTTGTGGAATCTGCTGAATATCTGGTATCTGCTTTTTCAAGACTCCTTTCTGCCTGTTTCTCTGGCTCACAAGGCTTGTGCTATCAGATTGAAAGATAGAATGTGGTGTAGGATCTGGAGAAATACACATAGGATAAATGATTTTGCTTTTGGCAGTATGTTTTCCTGCATCTTATGCTTCCAGTAGAAACTTTCTGGGGAGGAGCACCCTGTTAAGCCTTATGTGTAGCCAGGATTTGAGATTTGACTTTCCTCCTTCTGAATGGGCAGGAAGTTACCCTGAGCAGCAGGAAGGTCTGTTTCTGCATTGGATTTAATGCATCTTTTGCTCTGAATATTTCCCTGCAATGGAAAAAGAAAAAAGTGAAACACCACTGCCACAGAAAAATGGCACCATGGAGGCTTCCCATTTTGTCCTAAAATCAGGAGCAGGCAAAACTCTCATGCAAGCTGTCAGGAAGGCAGTTAGAAACATGTCAAATTAATTTCTATCTGCATTTCCTATAAAAAGTATTGGAACTGACACATTTTCTGAAGGATTGGATAAAAATTTGCTTACTTATGAGACTTCTCAACATAGGAGAGATTTCATATAAGAAATTTCATAAGAGAATGTGAGCATCTTCATGTTCTCTTGTGCAAGCCAAGAATAATTTGATTAACCTTTGGATGTTGTAGATGGAGGGAGGAAAACAGAAAAAAAAAGGGAATCAGAGAAATACAACCAATTTGTCTCCCCTTTGGGATTCCATGTATTTAGCTCTTCACTTCTGTTTTCCTTGGCAATCTCTGCCCATTTGAATGTCAAATTAGAGTCAGAAGGATTAAACACGAGAAACTTTGAGATATCTTTGCAAGGTTCATTAGTGGCCAATAAACATGGACTTTCCACAAAGTCACAATATTGTTTGCAAAGAGATTTCCTAGCTGCTAGTGCCATAGAGTAAAATGAATCTCCCTCGAGGGAGGAAAAACAAAGGGATAAAAAATAAAAGGGAAAAAACAAAAGGGAAAAAACCACAGAGACCTTGTAAATGCCTCAAACTGTTTTCTTCTTTGGAGAATTTGTGTGTTATTTATTTTCACTGCCCAAGAAGGTACTTAGTACCTCAGCCTTTTTCACATCCTGTGAAACTGGGGGCCCTGCCGTGCCCAGCAGCGGGCCCACATTATCCTGTCCTTGTCACCAGTGTAATTACAGAGGCTTTTCTTGATATCTCTGACATCCCCCGCCAGGTCAAATTCCATTTCAGCTTTGGCTTTCCTGCTCTCAACCCTGCCTGTTCAGAGAGTACCTCTGTATTCCTCCCAGGGCACCCTTTTAATTTAGAATTACAAAGCAAATTTGATGCATTTTGTGTTCTCCTCCTGGCATCCACCAGGGGTAGGTCCAGTTGGTAAGATGAAGAACAGAAGTGCCTTGGGAGACCATGATTTTCAGGACCATAGGTTTTTTTTTATAATACCATGCTACTTAAAGATGCAGTTTCTAAGAGAAAGCAGGCCATTCACACAGCTTCTGATAAGGTGAAATAAAAGAAGACAAAATAAATGATGTTTTAAAATGCTGACTGTGCATCAGAAAAACCATTATACCTGATTTTTTTCAACAAAGGGAAGGGCTCAAGTCTGTTTAGAATGAATTGAATGTGTCTGAAGATCTAAAACCGTTAAACTCCAGACAAATAAAAAAATACTCCTTAACTTGCATAAGATTTGGATAGAAGAACAGAAGGAAGTGAAAATACTTATTTTTGACTTTTTAGGGCAGTATTTTCTATGTCTGCTTTTATTACCATAGATGATGAATGCTCCTCCACAGCAGCTTCTGCTGCAGTGAAGTCAGTAACCATTCTTACCAGCAGGATGAGAAGATTTGTGTAGGGAAAAATTACACTTACTTCATAAATAGTGAAGAAATTTTATCTCAGGCCACTCAATTCCTAAAGCCAAGTAGTCTCACAGTCCCAGTTAAAAAGCTGCTGCGTTCCAGATGCCAATCACCTGATGCCTATTGATAAACCCATTTCTTGCAGTTCAAAAGGAACTCTACATGTCCATATCACAGTTCACAGAAGCCTAGGCAGAAATCCCTGTGCTGAAGATGCTTAATAAACTTTCTCATCTCCAAATATTGCCATGGGAACCACAGCTTTTCAGAGTGCAAAATAAACTGGTGGATTTCTCCACCTTATTCTAACCTAAAAATTGAATTCATCTCTACTTGTCCTGCCATCACTGATTGCAGAAAAACAGCCAGGTCATTCCACAGATGAAACACTCTTGTCTTCTCTTTGCAGAGAGAGGATTTCTTCCCCTCATCTCAAGAACAGGAATGACATTTCTTTCTGTATGTTCTGATAACCATCCCAGTCTGGTACAGCATCTCTGGCATGGCCATCTGGAGGTGCCCAGGGAAGAAGGAGTCAATAAAGAGAAGACAGATTAATGTGCTCCCCACTCCCCCCACTGCACCCTTTCATCTCCCAGGAATTTCAGTTTCACCCATGTCCTGAGTGAGAAATGGCTTGCTGTTTCCAGCCATTCCTGAGGCAATTGTTTTCATATATTTTCCTAGTTATTTTAATTCTGAATCACTTCAACATCTGAACCAGGGCATCCCCTGGCAAAGAATCTTGTATCAGAGTAACTTGCTGAGTGGAATGGACAATTTCATTGCTTTTTAACTCAATGCCTCAATTTGAAGTGGCCGCTTTCTTGCACAAGGAATCATGGAACAACTGAACCCCACTGATTTTTCAACATTTGCTGTTCTGCCCACAAACCCTTGCTCCACACCTCTCCAGGAATAATGGAAGCTGTCAGAAATGAAGGATCCATTAAAATTATATTCTCTGCACTAGAAGTATGGGTTTTGAGGGGGTTTTACCTTATTTTCAAGACTCCTTTGTAGCTGGGTTCATCTGCAGATGTTTGGCACTCAGAAATGAGTCTAGCAGCTGAAGCCAGAACACCGGAGCACTACAAAGAGAATGGGTTTTTTGAAAATGCTGAGGAACATTCACAATTCTCTGGAGTTCTCTGCTCACAGCAGTGAACCTGCCCACCCCTCTTCCTCAGCTCTACCCACCTGCCTCATGCACATTCTTTGCTAAGCCTGGTCCTGACAATGTGTGGTGAGCCCATCTGTCTCCTCTGGGTTTGAACTTTGTGCTTGAGCTTGAGCTTCACGTTTTATTAACACAACTACCACTGAGAGACACGGACAAATTTCAGCAGGTGCCAGTCCACCCTGGGTCAGAACTTCTGAAAGGTCCCATCCCTTTTTCCCCCTCTTCTCCCCATCCCTGCTACAATCTCATGGTTCCTTCTCTTCCTACTGTTCCTTCCTGCCTGTCTTTTCATTTTTTCCTGAGGTCAATCAGCTGCTTTTCCCCCAATTTTTCCTTCTGCTTGGTTAATTTAGAGGGAGTTTTAGGAGTTGACTCAGATCAGCAAAGGCTCTGAAGGGCACCAAAACTTGTGCAGGGCTCAGGTGTGGCAGGAGGAGATGCAGAGAGAGAGGAATGTCTCCTCTCTTTCAGCTGCTACATTGGCTCTGGAATGGTTATGCACCTTCTCCATAAATGTTTGTCCCTAACATGTCAAATGCTGGGTGTGACTGTGACTGCAGCAGTGTCTGCATCTGTTGTGCCTGGTCAGAAGCAGCAAGGCTGCAGTATCAGTTGTGAACACTGAATTATTCAGTCATATATCACAGCTGTAATGGGATACAACATACATTTTGTTGTACCACTACTTAAAAACTAAACGGGTTTTGAGTATTCGTCCTAGACTGGCTGTTCAAACAGAGCAAGAAGTTGTGTTTTTTGTCAGAACCTCCCCAGTTGCAATTGTATCATCCTGGATTTATAAGGAAAGTGGCCAGTTAAGGTGAGAAGTTTGTGGCAGGGCATATCCTCACCCTCTCCCCACCACAGGTGGCTGGTGCAGATAGGAGAGATAACCCAGGTGGGAAAGACCCAGCACGGTGTCATCTCCTGGTGCCAAAAGGTCTGCCAGCTTAACAGATGTGGGAAGAGATAAAAAACCACAGGGGACCCAAAGGCCTGTTTTACACTCTAAAAGTACTACAGATTATCACACAGGCAGAAGTCTCTCACACACTCCCTGGGAATGTGCGAGACGATTTCTTTCCAAAGCTTGGACACAACTTCGTAGTTACCTTTCTGGAAATTGAGGGAAAGGGTTTTGATGTGTGCCCCTTCAACAATGTGGTGCTAAGATACATTGAATCCTAATCTATACTATTTCTCCACTAGCTGTATTAAAAAATGGTACCCAATAATGCACTGTGTATTTAGATGTTAATAGCTTCTTTTGTCTTTTTTCCTGTGTAGTAATAGTCTGTTTCAAGTCTTATGTCTGTTAGTTTTGTGTCTATTAAATAAATAATTCATTCTATAATTGACCAAATCAGGTGTTATTAAGGAACTTGCAAACGAGAGTGGGTTTTGGGGTGCTGACCACCTCCATACAGCTACTGCCTGCTGCCAGAGGCCTGGGCAAAGGGCAGGGACTTATCTAAACCCCTCACATCTATTCATAGCAAAGTTCTTAACAATATTAATAAATGGGAAGGGAAAGTCAAGCTTTGCAAAGGAAAACAACACCTCTCTGGCTGTGCATCTGCTTCCTCTGTTCTCCTTCAGGATGGTGGTAGGGACACTGGTCTCCAACAGCAGGGATGGAAAAGATGAACAGTAAGACCTTTCTAGAACTCACCAGCCTGAGGGCAGCACAGGGAGTCTAAGCCATCACACCAGGTAGCCAGGTAGCCTTTTTGAGTCATTAAACTGCCTGCATGCCAGATGTTTTTTCTGATGGGCAATTATCCAATGGCTTTGTCACTCCCTGTGACTCTGAGTTGCACCGTAGCCAGAAAAATTGTGTTAAACGTGGTTTTGAAATGTGCTGGAAATGGAGAGTGAAATAAGTAAGACAGCAATAAAGATGTAGTGCTTCCCCCCCTCCTCAGATGACAAGGAGATCAAGCAAATGTTTCCTCACAAGATAATCTTGACAGCTTGTTTAGGAGAAGTAGAGTCAAAAAAGAAATGAGATGTTCTGCTAAGGGTGCGGTAGCTGCCAGTCAAGGCTCAGAGCTCTCAGTGAAGGTCTCTAGGAAGAGAAGGTGTGAAGAGATGCTAAGAATCTTTAGTCTAATTAGGGAAGGAATTGTTTCAGTAATTTGTTTAAAATACAGCTTAGTTTTTTTAGATCAAGGAACTGCAAACATCCTAGGATGGTTAAAAAACCCTCCACTTTACATAGGCATATTTCAGTGAAATCAGAATAAATAGCTAAGATGTGTGTCACTAGACAGCAGGCAAGACATTTAACTCCTGGAAGAAGAGGAATCTGGATACTCTAGGGAACCCTGAGGAACATAGAAACTGCAGTTGAACAAACACACAATTCATTTCACTGGCTGGCTGATGGAGCAAGGCAAACATTGCATCAGTTGACTCTGAAAACATGGATGCACTTAAAAACACGAACTGCTTTCAGCATTCTTGTGCAGGATTTGAATTTTCTAGGGGGAATATCAATGTAAAACTTGGAGAAAATAGATAATTAGCCCTCAAACCAGCTACACCACTTGAAATGAAATGGGAGTACCTCAGATATTAAAAACTGTCTTTCTAGATAATCAATCAATGTGATATAGTGCCTGCATCCCAATTAAAATCAAAACCGTGTGTGTGGCTATTGCCTTCATGATTTCATCTTGCCACCTCAGCAATAATCCTAAAACATGAATAGCTGAGTTCTGGTTTATCGTATTTTTCCAGCTTCTAAATAGGTCTCAGTAGAAGGTAAAAAAAAAAAAAAAAAAAAAGAGAAAATACTTTGCTTGCTTTTTAAAATTTAGTTTTTCTTCTAAAACTGCCAATCAACAAACTCGGTTTTCCACGTGAAAGTCAGGCCAGGTTAGTTATGTCTCTTGCAAAGGCAGCAATAAAGAATCAGCTGACAGTGAGCAGGGACAGCTCCCAGCTCCTGTTGCTGTCGGCGTGGTGGCACTGATGAGTTACTTGCAATTTATTGCAATCAGCAGAGACAGCAGTACGACTCTGCATGCACTCAGGAAGGATTACTCAAGTCAGAGCTGACCATTCTGTTCAAAGGCAGTTTTCAGTGCAAAGCTACATTTATCATGCTCCTGGGAGGGGAAGAAAAAATGCTATAATGCTTCCATTGGTGTATAAAGCAAATGCGTGGCTGCAGTTTGATGAGGTGATCTGGCTTTTAACTTAATCCTGGAAAAAAATGATTGAGGAGTTACTGAGTACAGCTGAGAGAGAGGGAAATTAGAGACAAAATTAGCTGGGTTAAAATATTTTCATCATGGAAATAGAATTTAAAAAGGTAGGAAAGGTGAAATTGCTTAAATTGTGAGATTGCAGTAAGCACGTATTCTACAGACTGCATTTCACTGTCTTTTGCTTGAATTGTTGAAAGGTTTTCTGCTTTTCTACAATACAATTATTTTTTCCTTATTCCCAGTGGAGAGAAGGAAATGTGAGATGCTAAAACTTTTATCAGGGAGGGGGAATTTATGTCCACTTCATTTTTATCTTGGATTTAATTCTGTGAATAACATAGCCAGATTTATCAAACTTTTTGAGAAGTCGTTGGGATTTTTTTGGCTGAGTACTGGCTGTCAAGATTCTTCTGATGCATACTGCTGTATGGATCTGTTGACATTGGCACTGATGGGGAGACATGGGTGTGCTCAGCCTGCAACCACCACAGGCTAAGACAGGATCAAAAATGACTGAGATATACATATATATTTTTTTTTTTTCCTATGAAAATGAGACTGATTTAAATTGTGATACAGGCCGTGTGCCACTTGCATCTGCAGAGTTGCAGAAAGGACCCACAAAGTTTATAAACAGAGTCAAACTGATTCAGTACTGACAAAGGACAATGCCTATGCAGAGAACTAATATCCTGACTGATTAAAAATTAAAGCAGTTGAAACTTTTCCAAGAGCTGAACATAAATCTTGATCTGTGCCATGAACCACAAGTCAGGCCAGCTGCCTGATTCAGTGGCTTGCCTTCAACAGCAGCCTGTGTTCATCAGCAGGTGCAGGATGTCCATTGTGTCAGAAGTTATCCTAATGATGCTTTAGCAGGAAGCTTTTTAAAAAGAACCTTTACATCCTTTCTAAAGCGTTCCTGTTTTTATGGTGCAGCTTTGTGTGTTTTCACTGTCTACCTTTTAGCACGTGAAGAAGAACTAACCCAGGAGGGACAATAGGGTGGACATTAATTTTATATTTCAGCAGTAGGAGAAATCTGCATTTGTTCTGGTGCTTCAGGTCCTAAGTTACTGGTAAAATTTGACGTTTCCTTCAACCTACTTGCATGTTATTAGGTTCATTTGTAAGGAGAGTGAAAATCATTCCAGCTTTTGTTGTGAAAATCATTCTGCATTTTGTTGTTTTGGGAATTTACGTATGTCCCAGTACAGAAAGGTGAGCCTTCTGATAACCAAGAAAGGACAGAAGTTTGTCACAGGAGGTACCTTGAGGCATAATGTGGTGCTTAGCTTGAAATATTTAACCTGTATGCTTGCTGAGGAATACCAGGTTTCTTCATTTTCCCCTTTTCCATCCTAGAAAACATTCATACAGAACATCTGCACTCCCAGATGTTTGCAAAAGATAGAATTAGATACGAAAATGTTCTTTAGGTTCAAGGCCCATGGTAGGAAACATGAAAGGGTGTGGCAAACCCTGAAACTGACCCTCACACAAAGAGCTACACCGAGTGTGATTGCTGGTGGTGCTTATGCAGTTTGTCATCCAGGTGAGAGGGGGACAGTGCCACGGTGTCCCCAGACACTCACATTTTATTTAATCCCTCATGTTTCAAGGCTACATACATGAGGAAAATGCACTCAGAGGCTGTAATGGTCCTCTGGATTTCTTGGCTTTTTTTACTGGGCCTTGAAAATGAGACAGACATCACTGAAGAAGAGGTTTTTTACCTTTCTGAATCTTCCAATGGAAGTTGTGTTCACAACACAGAGACTGACTCTACATGTTGATAAGGAAAACAAAATTTAGCTCTTATCTCTTCAAAAGGAAAGCCACATTTCTTCCACAGCAACTGGTAATCTTCACTTTGTCTTGACTTTCTGAGATGTGCAAAAGCATTGGTTTTGTCCAAAATGTGACTATTTTTCTTCTCTCCAGTTGATCTAATGAAAACATTACTTGTATCTTTAGAAAATCATGGCTAGACAACACTATAATTTAAAGGCTAAAAACATTATTTAGAGAAGAAACTTCACTTGTGTTGTCATTTTGAACTCTATTCAATACTGGTTTCTTTTTCAAAACTCCTATTAGGACCCACAAAAAGGTAAATATATAAGAATCAGGGAATATCATAAGAATAAAATTAGTATTGCCATTGTTCTGAGTGAACAACTTTTAAAAACCACTTTTAACATCTCTTCTTATACAGTATAGCAACAACAAATTCCAGCATTTTCAATGCCACACCAAACACTCTGTATTTTTGTTCCTAAATGTGGCTATTAATGCCATAAACAAACGAGAAAAGTGGAGGCATTTCATTTAAGTCTGTTGATAGCTTCAAGTTATCAGTATTTAAAGGAAATATTCAGCTAGAGGTTTCTATTTTCTTACAAGAAGGAGGCTTTTCTTGGTAACACCCATCACAGTTAAGAATCTGCTGGGAATGCACCTGATATATTGACATTCACAGTCATTACACTGCAACTTGCTAAAAGATTTCCTTAAACTGCAGGATTTTCACCTGAGGTTGCATCTCGTGTTTGAAAAGTGGTGTTATTTGAGAGGGACTTTCTGGAAAACTTAAGATCTGCATTTTTTTTTTTAATAATAGGTTTAGTTTTGCCAGAAATCTGATGAAATCTCCCCTGCATATGAACTGCAGATTGCTTTGATCGCAGTGGTGGGAAGAGAGGAAAACAGAAAGCATAGATGGTGTAAGACACTTATTTTACTCATCCCTCATGAAAAGACAACTGGGAGATCAGGTAGTAAAACTTTATTCAAATGTTGCACATGGGATGTTTGGAAATGCCAGGCCTCACAAAAGACCCAGACTTCCTTGCCTAACTTTTTATTCTGTGTGGAAGGAAGCTTTTTCACTAAGCCATAATACCTCACCATAGCTGGGAATTCAAATGTTTTGCTCTTTTCTAGACGAGACTGTGACAAAGCAATTTCTCACAATCTCCTGGTGTTGCAGCTTCCTTGTGACACTTTAAACTCATCTATGAATATATAGACACATTCCCTATCCCAGAGGATAAATCAAGCCTGCTGCCTGTGGCTGCCATAACTGCCCACAGAGGACTTAGACTTCCTGAGGGATGTTTTAATCCTGTCAAATCTCTTTCTGAGCATATTCTATTTGTTTCTTGTTCCATTCCTAGCATTTTATAAGGTTTTGTTTCTTCATTAGCTCAGTCATGAACTGGAAATAGGTATCTGTCTCTCATGAGTGTGCTCCAGAGAGGGGCAATAATACACAATAATGCTGTGATTGATGCATTAGAGTGAAGACTGTCAAATAATGAGATATTATTACAATAGTACCATCTATTACATCTATAATTAATATGGTACCATACCAGCTTATTGGCTGTGGTGTACATATGTATAATAGATGTATATTTTACACAGATGCTGATATTATATTATGATACTGGTATTATTCATTAATTTACACAGGTATTATTTAAAACATGTTATAACTGTAGTATTATAGACCCCCAAAGAGAGGAAAACTGGAACATTATTACCTGAATAACTCAAGTTTTAACAGTAATTTGCAGATCTGCAGGAAATCCGAAGTTCATAACAACCTGAGCCTCAGCTTTGCCCTTTGGATGATTCCCAAGTGGTCTCTGTGCCATGCCTGGGAACAGTGGTTCTTGCTGCTGGAGCAGCAGCATTTGGCAAAGCAGGCACAACCCCAGAGCCTCCCAGGGGAGCAGTACCCTGCACTGTGAGAGATGGATCTTGGCCCTTTGAATTAAGGGAGGAGGTTTTTCAAAAACTTAGAAATATGGAACTTAACACCAAAACTTACAGTTTTATTATCAAGATTATGGCCTTGATTTTCAAAGCCACCTGTCTTGCAATAATTCTTATGGACTGCAGGCTGGAATCTTTACAGATTTGAATTGACTCTAGCAACATGTTGGCTTTTAAAAATGAGTAACATGTTGAATCCAGGTGTAAGACAGTTACATTGCAAATAATTGGATACCTGGTTTTTTTCTTAGTATTTGTTTCTCAAAACTGATACACAAGCTAGACATAGAATCATAGAATCAGTAAGGCTGGAAAATATTTCCAACATCATGGACTCGAGCCTTTGACCAAATACCACCTTGTCAATTAGACCTTGGCAATAAGTGCCATGTCCAGTTGTTCCTTAAACGCCTCCACCACAGCCAACAAGGATTAAACCCACAAAATAGCAGCAGCCTCAACCTCACTCCTTTCCCTGCTTCAACTTTAAAAGCTGGTTTTGGTGTTAATTCTATACCTGATCTGATGAAACTGATTTCACAGGTTAAACATTCTTCCCCCTGTGAGTTGTTAAGTACAGCTGAATTTGTTCTGCAAATGGAAAGGCAAACAGAGATGATCACTTCAGGTCTTTGCTAATTCTGTTTTAAGGAATTTCAGAATATGGACAGTCCTTGGAAACAGCAGAAAATGTGTACTAAGGCACAGGACTTTACTGGATGGTGAGAGAGGAAGAGGTAAATGGTAATAATTATAATGGCAACTATGGATATAATAATGATGCTAATGATAGCACTAACCATTTTTTTTTGCTTTTCATTTGATATGAATTACCTGAAGAAACCAAAAAACAGATTCTTGGTTGGTATATTTCTCAAGATAAATTGTGAAAATTAAATAACTTCCAAATAAAGACTTTCAGCTGATTAAGTGGCTCCTACTCTATTTTATATGGAATTTTTTTTATGACCAGAAAATCTTGGATTCCATAAAAGCAAAATAAGTTAAATGAGGGTATTTTTAATTACAGGAAGTAAAGCCTAAAAGAAGGATGACATATTTCAAATCTTTCCCCTCTTTTTTTTTTCCCCTTAAGTTGAGATTGGGTGAATATTAGATACTTCTGAGCAGTAGGGCCATGATTCAGGCAGGCACTTGAAAACATGCCTAATTTTAAGCTATGCATTTGCTAAATAAAGAGCCAGCTAGGGCTTGTGGGAGCCTCATTCGGTTTTCAACCTGATTCGGTACACTTTGTGCACGGAAACTCGGGAACAAGGAACGAACCCACTTCTGATTCCCAATGGTGAATCCAGTTAAGCAAGCACGTGGGTGTTTAAGGCCTGCTCCAATTTATGCTTCCTATTTTTGTGTCACTTATGCTGTGATGAAAATAAGAATACAATGGATATAAAATATGCCCAGATTATTTCTGCATTCAGGAACACTTCTCCACCAGCTTCCCTGTGTTTCTTGGGGTTTTCTCTTTCCCTGGCCGGTAAGGCTTCTTGTACAGATTAGCAATAGTACCTGAACTAAATTCTTCCATCTAATGTAAGTATTATTGATAAACAATTAGCAACATAAAATGTGCCCCCCTCTTCAGTTTTTCTGTGATGTGTGAGATATTTCTCTGAGGTTAAAGGCAAACTCCAGCTTTGCCCCTAACACCACTGCAGCCGGTTTTCCCTTGGTCAGTGTAAACCCTGATTGCAACAGCAAATATGACTGGGTAGAAAACTGTCTCAGTAGCAGAGAGGAAAGGGCAAAAGCAGGATATCTGACTTACTGACCTGTGAGAGAAGTTTTAATTCAGAATTGTAGGGATGTGAAATGTCACCATTTACGCACAATGAATAAATGCCATTCTGGTGCAAAGGTGGTCAGAGGGTTCTCTGTATGAAGACAGACTGAGAGAGATGGGAGTGCTTAGCCTGGAGAAGAGAAGGCTCCAGGGAGACCTTATAGCCCCTTCCAGTGCCTAAAAGGGCTTCAGGAGAGCTGGAGAAGGAATTTGGACAAGGGCCTGGAGTGACTGGACAAGGGGGAATGCCTTCCCAGTGCCAGAGGGCAGGGTTGGATGGGACACTGGGGAGAAATCCTTCCCTGTGAGGGTGGGGAGGCCCTGGCACAGGTTTCCCACAGAAGCTGTTGCTGCCCCTGGATCCCTGGAAATATCCAAGACCAGGCTGGACAGGGCTTGGAGCAAGCTGGGAGAGTGGAAGGTGTCCCTGATCACAGCAGGGAAGTTGTACTAGGTGACCTTTCAAGTACCTTCCAACCCAAACCGTTCTGTGATTCTGTGATCACTCTATCACTATTGCATTTGTCTGCTCTTCTTCTTTTAGTTCTCTATAATTTTGTGAGCCCTTTCCCACCCCAGGAGGATCCAGTTGCTTGAGCCCAGCTCTCAACCCAGTCCCAGGACTGGCAGAAACCATCCTCTGATATTTAACCTGAAATGTAGGCAAACAGCTGCTGCAGGCAGAGTGGGAGCTACAGACAAAATTCATCACAGAAGCTTCTATTGAGACATAAGGTGCAGAAAGGACACCCTGGCTTTCTAAACTCCTTCTCAGAAAGGAGCCTGGATGTAGCTGCACCCAATCTTCACCCCAGACCTAGGAAACAGTTTAAGGAATTATACAGGTGTAATTTAGTCTTTATGTGACTTTGTCCTGCAGCATTAAGGATGGCACACAATATATTTATATAGAAAAAAATAATTTATTTAAATTGATTATGGTAATGACTAGATTAAAAGATCTTCATCAGAATTATTTACTACACAGAATAGGTAACTACAACTACTAGTATAATGCACTATTTTTGAAGCGATATTAAAGCTAGCAAAAGACAATAATTAAGTAGATATTGATGCCACTCACCCACACCAATGACCATGGGCCAATCTCAGACTCAGGAGTAACCTTGAGTGACATCCCTGCTCAAGAGAGGAATCTCCATGCTGAAAAGGTGTGTTAAAGGTCCCCGATACTAAAGAGTGAAAGGGTTAAGACTGCCAATCCTGTGCCTCCAGGCCAGCTGTATCGATGCCATGAAGATTTTTTGCCTTTTCTTTTATACCCGTTATACCTTTTTTACAACTTCTGTATTCTTAGTGCTTTTTGCCTACATTCTTGGACTTGTTTGTCAAGCTGAGAGACTAAGCATTTTAGAAGCTTCGTAGTTAGGGATCAGTGTGCCCCAGACCCCAAGGTCGTCTCCAGAACACATTCTGTAAACCAAGATAGAACCATCCAGGGGAAGGTTCCTTGGGGAGGAGGGCTCACTTGAGCCTCTCATTGGGGAATTTTGATAAATATGCTAATTAGTAAAACCTATAATGTTATACCAGATCTTTTGGGGCATATTCAGCGGGGTGCATTTCGATGCATATGACCTGGACGTGTGCACCTAAGGATCCTTAAAATAAATACCAAGGTAAAATCCCTTTTCCCCTTCTAACCGTGTATGACTCTTGATTTTAAGACCAGGAAAAGGCATCAGTATCAGCTCAGCAGCTTTTAGGGTAAGTTATTGATTGGTTCCCTTATCAGGTACTTTAAGCGGTAGTTTGCTCTTCCTCAGGATGTTTAACTTTAGGAATGATGAGTCAGGCTGGTTTCAGGTTCTTCAACACCAAATGCAGCATGGCCCCCTGTGCCGGTTTGGCCAAATTTAGAAATACATCCTCTGAGAGAAGGCACAACCACCCCTCCCCCACCAGTTTTGGGAAAAATAAATTTTCCTCGAAGGAAAGTGAAGGAGATAAAAACTATTTATTTAACAAACACATGGGAAAAGGAAAATAATGCTAAATAATAAATCTCTCGCTGTGGAGAAAAAACTGGGAAAGTGTCAGAGTCCTCCCTTTGGTCTCCTCGGAGCTGGGGCTTGGGCCAGGGCCAGGCCCTCTGTGCTCGGTGGAAAGTCCTCCCGATGTGTTCTGATATTGAAGCAGTCCAGTGGAAAAGGGAGAAATTCCAGGAAAGGAAAAAAGTCCAACTCTCAGTCTCCCTTTGGAGAAAAAGAAGCTGAAACTGGCCAGAAGCTGACTGGAAAGCAGCAAGCCGGGTGCTTCCTCATTCCCCCGCCACAGCTGGGAAAAAAAAGTCGCTATCTCTGTGTGACCTTGAACAAGCTGCAAACTGCTTTGAAGAAGTTCTGCTCAGTTTTTCCTTCCCCCTCTCAGGCTCAGTTTAGAGGCATAGAAAGGCACAAGAATTAATTTCTGGGCATAGGGCAGCAATATGGGATACACATCATAAAGTCACCCCAAGACACCCCCCTTCCCCATCCACCCCTGGTAACTTTGCAAATAAAAAATTTGGAGTTGATTTACCCCTGCTCCAGGTGGCCCATCCAGCTACACCATCCACCCAAAATCACCTGCAACTTAAAAGCCAAAAACTGCTGTGCCCGCTGTGTCCCCAGCCAGGGGACAAGCTCAGGCTGTGCTCCTGGGTCATGGCTGTGTCCCCAGCTCCATGGGGCTCCAGGGACTTCAAGAGATGGAGACAGACATCTGCAAATGCTGGGGCCGCATCAGATCCAGAACATTGGCAGCTGTGGGACGAGCACCAGCAGTGAACGTGGATTGATTGTCATGTCCCACGTATCAGTCTGGCATCCACGGCCTTTGAACACCTGCATTTATTTGGAAAGTGTTATTCCTTTTGTTTGCTTTCTTCTTACACAGCAGTGATTTGTTTAGGATATGCCCTGTTGAATTAATCACAGTTTAGTCTTCTCTGCTGGAACACAAATGTACCCATTTATATACAGTAAAAAGAAAAGAACACTGTATTTTTCTTCCCAACACCCTAATACACGGTTTTGGGAAGAAACAAATTTTTACCCAGAGAAAATGTATACTTTGCTGCTTTCCCTTGTTTGCTCAGATAAATCCCTTTATCACTGGTGAATAAAAGAACAGGGGTCTTCTGCTAACCTTAAAGATCAGTTTCATTTCTTTCAAGAGATAAGATTATGTGATTTCATGTTCAACATCACTTGATCCTGCTGCTGGTGCAGAGTTTGTATGAATTAGAGAGTGAAATCATGGCATCAAAGTTATATATTTTTGTAGAAGCACTGATCATCAAACTAGTTATGGTTTTATTATTAGCAATACCATAATATGCAGAATTAGACCTACAGTGAAAGTTGGAACTTTCACCTTAAACCATCAAAGCTCAGAATTTAGGTGCAAATGTTTATGTACTTTGGTTTACGCACATTTACCACTGTTTTGTTGCTACCTTCATTCATGTCAGGAGCAGAAGAAATACCTGATCTTTCCTGTAAGATCTACCTGGAGCTGCACATCCTCAGAGGGGCATATGTGAAAAATATTTACCTATGTTATATGGACAAAGATTGAAGAGTTGTAGAGAGGAGAATAACTTATGCCCAGTCTTACTGTGAAAAATAAGCAAACTTCCTTGAGCTGCTTTTTAATTGATATGTTGTGCTTTAATCTTAAAGCTGTCCCATACATCAACTTTGACTCCCAGGAAACCTCAGTCCTTTATGGAAAAGGCAGTTCTGCTCGCATTTCTCGCATAGGGAAGTTGCTGTTCTTTCCAGGGGCAATAGGAATGGATCCACACTAAAGAAATCCATGCCTGGGGTATAAATGAGACCAACACAGAGCTGCACTGAGCACTTAAATGATTCCAAAATGCTGTGTCTGTTGTGGCACTGATAGGCAGAGAAAAGCTGAAAACTTGAATGTAGATAAAAAAATAAGTAAACTTATAAAGAAAAATATTAACAAATAAACAAATACATATTAGAACATTAAATGCCAGTTCATTGCCTCTGGTATATTTGCTTATCTTATGTTCTGCACAACAGTCGTTGTATGGAATATTATGCCCCCCCTCAGGCCGGCACGGAAGTCGTCCTGTAATAGTGGATGAGGATATTTCCTAGGTTGTACCTGTGTTTGAAACAGCTGCTCCAATTACAGCAATAGATTGCATCTATAAATGAGATCCACCAGCTCCTGGGAAATCAGCTCATACCAAATGCTTGTGTTTGTGTTCCTAACAACACAGGCTATTATAGGACTGGCTGGGCCACTGCTTGGTCTCACAATACTTTCCCTAGAATCCTTAGTGAAATTCATTTTCTCAATTCCTTTCTTCAAAGCTCCCAGTGGTGTGGTCTTAGGACTTCTCAGGATTGGTCTGGCAGTGCAAAATAAAGACGGGATTTACAGCTTATCTTTCCAGATGCAAAGACAGATGGAAACTGAAGCTTTCTCTGAGGCAGCTGTAAAAAAATGTAGAACAAAAACCCAGAGGGACTAATGACTGCTCCAAGCCTCAGCAATTCTCAGTTCCAGTGACATGTGGGAACATTTGGACAGGTCCTACCTATAAAAGCTCCGGAAAGTGTGACGATACAAACAAACACATGGGCAATTGCCCTGGTATCTAATCCAAGACACCTACCTGTTCTCAACACAAAACACGTGTTACACACCTCTTTCCAACCCCACACAGTCCTACAAGATCAGTTGGATACGTTTAATAGCAAGTGTGCTGAATGGCTACAGAATACAGGTTCATATCTAGAACTTGTTTCTGGGAAACAATGAACATCCAATACACACTTCGTTGCCTTAGCTATGCTATCTACATTACAGCTTCATTCATTACTTCACTTACAACCTTTTGCACGTAAGTAAATGAGCTCAGTTCTTCCCCTCCTTTACATTCCATCTGCTCTTTTACACATCTGAAAAACCCCTGTGGATTTGGCTGTTATGTCAGTATATGAGTGCCAGGGGAAGAGTAGAGAAGTACTTACCTGCCAGATCATTATTTTCATTCCCAAGGAGGTTAATATTCAAAAATGGCCCTCACCAGTCATAGAAAAATTGGTCAGGAAAAAATAAAAACAACCAACAAACACTAGTAAACCAAACATCAATTGTATATTGTCACCACCTTGAGAAACACATATTGCACATAAAGATCTCCAAGGTATTTATCACAAGACAAAATTTTTTTGTCTACTAAAAGGTACTGTAATTTTTCATTTAATTATGAGTCACTCAAAGCAAGATTTCCACATTTGGGGTGATAATTGCTATCCAAAACATCATCAGTCAGTCAGCACTACCTGACTGGCAGCAAGCAGATGTGTGAAACCCTCCATGCTTGGTTTGGGCCAGCAGCCCTTGGAGATTTATCTGTGTTAAGAACCCATGTGAAACATACAGTTTCTTATCTGAAAAAGACCTGTGCCACTTTTGGGAAATAAATCAACATTTTCATTACGATACACAGCAAGCTTACAACACTTCCAGATAATAATAACGTCAGGATAACCAATTTTGAATTTATTGCCAAAGTTCAGGTTATGGATTACCAGAAGAAATATGTTAACAGAGTTTATGGGTCAGATGAAGATCACTAATATTTAGAGTGCAGTCTCACTTAAGGTAAAACATATAATTGGTTACAGATGTTGAGCTACCACAGGAATTGCTGCCTTGAAAAGAAGGCAAGGGAAGCAGACTCAGCCTGTCCAGATGAGATACGTTTTGAGCCAGTTTCTGTCATTGCATGAGTCAAGCGACTTGACAGATATTTCAATGTAATATAAAAATATTTTTGGTGGTGTGAGGAACCCTGGGAGCAGGAAAGATGGCATTTGGAGGCTAAAGAACTCAGTCTCCACGAGAGAGCAGCACAGTCTCAGCCCCTGTGCTTGGCTGTGGTGCATTCCATCAGTCCTCTGAAGAGCTCTGGGAACAGATTGTTCCCCTCTTGGTGAGGGAAGATGGATACGCAGCCTCCTCGAACTGCCTTTGCTTCCACCTTCCCTCCAAACACACGGAGCGTAAAGACCGTGTAGGAAAACTGCTCTTCATAAAATTCCCAGTGCACAGTCTTTCAAGCCCGTATTTTCTTTGAGGGCCTGAATGTTTTGTTTTGTTGACAAGGACAGTAGCAGTAATATATTGTTTTTGTTCTTAGTGAATATTATGATCATAACTCTACAAATCCTGTTAATCCTGCCACAATGTTGATGTGGATTAGCCTGGGGAAATGTAGACACGTCTGTAGTATCCTTAAGCTTTTCCTTTTCCTTCTGCCCCTGCTTTTTTGTTTTAGAGTGGCAGTGATGACATAGTAAATTATTCCTAGGGCTTAGGGGGATCTGAAATTGCTGTGTGTAAAAAAAAATTGTGGCAGCAGAAGTAGATCAAGACTGGTAAGAAATTAAGATCTCCCTAGAATAACTGTGACTTCTCCACTTCAGTTGCCACAGTCAATTGATGTCTGGAGGACTGGTGTGGGACTTGATACCAGTTTATCAACACAGAAAGTGCACAAGTGTCAGCTCTTGTTCTGGAAAGGAAGAATTTGGGGACTCTGGACTCAGTGTTCTGTAGCCTAACACCAAGATAGGTTGCTGGTAGAAGCTGCTGGGCTGGTGGAGCTTGGTGGCTGAGATACCAGGGCCAGTTTTGCAGTAGTCAGGCAGGATCTGTGCTTCTCCATCTCTGTAGCAGTTGCCTGAATTCCTGTCCCAAGCAGTTAACAGCTCTGTGTGTCCCACTGCAGCATGCAGGTTTCCCACACAGTGGTGTTTTGCCTCATTCCCTGTTCTGCTCTTGCAACAAGAGCTGTAAATCTGTTTATCAACCTAAACCACAGAAAAGGAGGACCATGTAAATTAAACAGCATTGTAAAACATTGAATCAGATAAGCTTTTCGATTAACAGTTCAATTTGTTTTGACTTCATTTTGAGAAAGGAACAGTATTTGCAGCCTGGAGTTGTTAACTCCTTTATGCATTTTTTGATGAAACAGGACACTCCCACAAGTTGTTCCTCTCCACTTCCCAGAGTTCAAATATTCCTCAATAGAGAGTGACTTTCCTCTGGGAGAAAAACACACTGAGAAGACAAGGTCTGTGTTCCTGAGACCTGGATAAGTTTCAATTCCTTGTTCTTAAAAATGAATTCAGTGCTGTACACAGAACCTGGTGTTTCTAATGAATAATTTTTTAGATTCAGCTGTCCTGGAAACTGTTCATGAAAAGAGAGGGCTAGGCTACAAAATTCTAAGCAGGTTCCTAACTTTTACTTTTATGGGAAGAACTGTAGTGAAGTCAGTACTAGACCTTTGCTTTTTTGTCTTTTTTGAGCCCTTGTGAACAACCACCCCCATCACCACCTGTGCATGATGTAAATTGAGACCTTTATACTTGGGAAATTACAATGTTTACAGCCTCACCAACAGCACCAGTCCCCTTCACAAACACCTGAGGATGACGGGTTTGAGTGATAATGCCTGATGAAAGGGTTTGAGGGAGCAATGGATGCTGTGTTAGGCTAAGAATTAAAGGCACTTAAGAGCGGCCCAGCTGTGTGTGGATCAGCCTGCCCTTAAATGCTGTGCAGAAACAGAGCCTTCGTACAACCCTGTATCACTGAGCTTTGTTTTCTCTCCTGTTTTCCTTCTTGCTGACTGTAAAAAGTGAACTAATTGGCCTCATTTCAATCTCAGTTGTCCCCATGACAGAAGAAAATTAATTCTCCCTGTCTGTTAAGTCCTAAGTGTGTATCTTGAAAACTTTTCCAGGTAATTAAGACATCTCAGATTGTCTTTGTTTGTCTGTTTCCAGTACTCTGAGACTGCCAGTGGTTTCATAAGCCCTGTTTCTAACACTGTCAGGGAGATCCTTGCACATTTGCCTATGGAGGGATTAACATTCATACCATTCTGTGTCTAAGAGATCTTCAGTGTGAAAACATATTGGGTCAAACTCCAATTTACTGCATTCCAGTAAGAAAACTACTGCCCTGTAAAATGGGATCATGAAACACCGGTGTACTTGCACAAACCATACAAAACATACATCTCATTCTCCTATTTTTTTTTTTTTCATGCTCCTTATCTTTAGTAAAAGCCACCTCTTTTCAACCTCAGAATCACATATAATAATAAACCAAACAATTTATGAAGTACTTTGTTTGTTATGGATATTTTTAAAGGATTTTAGTCCCTGGTGCTAAAATAACCCCCCAAACAAATTTTAAAAAATCTTGCATGTTTTTACTTCAGATGTGTGTAAGAATAGATTCCCCATCAAACTGTCTAGGCATGGATTTCATGAAAGGCACTTAAGCAAAAAGGCTCCTTTTCTGTTAGGAAATGTTCCTGTTAGAAACAGTGGATGGGAAGAGCAGAACAACTTGCTGTATAGTAATGGTTAAGTACTGACAGGCAAACAGCCTTGGGACAGGGACATTCTTTGTGTGACAGTGGAAAACCCTGTTTTTTGCTAAAAGGAATCTAAAAAATCAGTCCTTTCTGGGGTGAAAAATACAAGAACCACACTAAAAAGAAGCAAAAAAAAGATAAAATAGGTAAAAAAAAGAGATCACAAGCAGGTTTTTATCACTTGAGACTTTGCAAGAAAGACTGGAAACTTAGCAGGAAAAATTTAAAAAATTACAAGCTGTCAAGTTCCTTTGAAATAGATTTACAATGTATGAAGTTTAGTTATGGAAACAGAGGTACCTATTGACATCTTTCTCTCCATCACTAGAAATCTATGATGCACTTTGTGGAGGCACATATTCAACCATCCCCCCCGGCAAATCCCTTCCCGTTTCGAGTCACTTTGGCAGATATTTTGGGTTCTAGAGGGGAAAATGGGCTGCTCAGCTCTGACACTGGTGGTGGGGCTGTGTCAGCAATGTTCTGCAAGGGAAATGGAGCCAGGAGCTGCAGTGTCTTGATCAGTGCTTCATCTGCAGCCTGGGGAGTGTCAGAAACAGTGTGAGCTGTGTGAGCAGCACTAGCACGGCACAGTAATATTAACGTGCTAGATATAGCATGTGGGGATGAAAATAGCAGTAATAAAGGTAGACATAATTATTATAATAATACCTTGTCCACCACCAATGTGAAAGTGTTGTATAACAGTTGAAATATATATGTAAAACAAGATTAGGAATAACTGTTATACTACATAAGTAATACATATGTGTTTACCGAGCTGCACCAATTGGCTCAGCTTGTGAACAAAGTCAGAAAAGAGAAGAAACTGCGGTGTCATAGAAATATCTCCTACTTATTGTGCTTGTTCTGGGGACACACTAGACTTACACAGTTAGAGCAAACCAGCCATTTCTATGACCTCAACAGCTTTCATGCCTAAGCCCATGAAAGTCTGTTCTTGGTGTTGTAGTTCAGGGCATTTCAAATAATCCATCACGTTAGATATCAATTTCCCAAATACTGCTACATGCTGCAAATGCTTTTATATTTAAATTGTAGTAGACATTGCACTGTGGAATACACTTTAATTGCCATAGTGCTTTTGAGAAGCAGCACTGGTGTTGACAACAGTTTATAAAGTGTTTGTACTCTTAGTTGTTCTAAAGTAGACAATTCTGTAGTTCTACATTAAGTGCTTGTGCAAGGACTGCCCTGAATGTTGATCATGTAAAAGGAATTTAGATTTTTGCTAGATGCCTGTACATAAAATAGTTTAAGAAATGCAGGCGATGTTTTTAAGAATTGTCTAGAGTTAAAAACAAAAGGAGAAATTTTTTATCCTTGTTTTGCTCAACCATAGATTCAGAACCAAAACTGTCACTACAGGGAACTGCAACTTGGTAAGCAGGTCGATGCAGAGAAGCCAGTGCTACCCCTGCTAACAAGATAATGAGATACTGCAGCATTGCAACTCAGACAGAAACCTGTCAGGGCACCGGCTCCACTTACAGAAAAATGAAGGCAAGGCAATGCATGAACTGAGCCTGAGATTTAATTTTTATGTAGCTTGGTCCTGTGAGAAACCTGATGCAATATGCTGGCTTAAATGAAGCATGTATTATAATGATATTGACAGAATGGGAAAAAGGGAGGGGGAGGGAGGAAAGGAGAGAGGGAGGGAGGAGGGAAGGGGGTGTTAGATGGGGAGAGGAGGAAAAAGCATTTGGCTGGTAGACAGTCTTACAACAAAGATGTTTCTAAAGCAAGCTTTCAGCTGCTTCTCATTTCCTTTCCCCAGAAATACCAAGGTTTTAATTGGATATATTAAATCCAGGTAGAGCACTTATACACAGATGTGCTTTTGTTTTGCCTTGGTGTACTTACAGACCACAGAGCACTGTGGTGTTTGTGTCTTCAGGAAGCCACACGGTGTGTGGTGTCTCCTTGAAGTCCATGGGATGCCAGTGGAAGAGGCTGTGATGTCTCAAGATGTTGAGGCTAAAATACTTCACTGTGGCTGGGAGACAAGTATTTAAAAAAAAAAGAAAGGTAAAATACTGTATTATAATAATTTGTTTTCTATTCAGCTACAATGAAATGTGACCAACAGAAACCTCCTGGAGCAGGAAGCCAAAGGACCATGAGCAGATTGCCCAGGACCACAAAAACACTGTACCTTTACAGGGCAGTAGGAAAAGAGACATTGAAGTATATTTTGCAATTAGAGAACAGAAGCAAGTGATAGTTCTAGAGGACTAGGACTATCTGTCTCCCTCTGAGTCTGGTTTGATGTTAGCAATTTAACTTGTTGAAAATATTACTCAGCACCTACTCAGGGAATGGAGTCGAGGAGGAAAAATGGGTTTGGTGCTCCACTGAGAAGGTAATTGCAAATCAAGTTTAAGGCAGAGAACAAAGAGCAAAAGGAGTTCTATCTTACTGAGACAAAAATACCATTTATTACTCATTAGGCATTGCAAACATAGAGTTTTTCAGCTCGTGGGCTGAAAAACATAAAGTATAAATGGTACAGCACTTTCAGAAATATAGTTTTTCACGCAGGAAGAATGGGGGAGAGATTTGAAGTTAAGTGTCAAAGTCATACTTTCTTTGTCCAATAGAGAATCATTTTAACTGTATTTTACATTTTTTCACCTTAGGTTTTTTTCCCTCTCCCCAGTGTCCGAATTAGTGGGTGGAAGTTTAATCAGAGTATTATTGCAGTGCTCAGCTTATGCAGGATGTTGACGTTAAAGGATATGACTTACTATGATAAAATATTCCATGTCTGTGGTTATTTTCATGGGCATAATGGCCTTATGGAAATTCTGATTATTGTAGTCAGTTATGCTACATATGTATCTACTGGGTTTTAATGACATTCTTCTTGGGGTAAGAGGTGGTTTGATTTTTTTTTTGTTATGCTCTAGCAAAGATGTTCAAATGCAGAGGTGGAATAATTTGCATGAGTATTTACATATTTTTCAGTTATTGTCAACTGATTGATTTCCTCTCCCAGGGTTCATGTTCAGTGGAAGCTTTACTGTCTTCATTGAGAACCAGGCCTAAAGCACTGGACATGTTTATTGTTCCAGTCAGCTTTCCCTTTCAATGCATAAAAAACCCCTTGCATTTCTACAGTGGACATCTAGCTGGGGAAAATTACACTTGCAGTCTTAGTTTTCAAAATCAAAATGCTGTTTTTCATATTTTTCATCACACCAAAATATTCCTGCATTTCGATTGAATTTTGCCCTTTTACTTGTCCTCCTTGAAGTTATTGTAAAGCTTTGGTGAGTGTGTGAATCCAGTAAAGACTGAAATAATGTTATAAGCACAAGTGAAACTTGATTTAAGTGTAGTGCTATTGGATCTGCAAATACATGGGCTTATGGATCCACAAATACTGCAGAACACTGTCATCACCAGAATACAGCACGATGGGCTGTTTCAGCTGGTGAAAGCCACTGAATATTCACATTCAGACCACACAACCCTTTCCTCACCAAAGGTGTTTTTAAAAAGCATTAATGTTACTGAGGTTATTTTCTCTTATTGCATAATTCTGAGTGTAAGTAGAGTACTGGGAGCTGGTGTCATTACCTACTGATATTGAAGCAATTTTCTTACAGAACAAAGTTAAGACAAGAACAGCAGGAATGGTTTTCTCAGCAGTTTCTAACTTTCTGTATCCAGGGAAGCAGCAATTGCAATGCCATTCTTAAATCTTCTCTGAGCTGATTCAGTGGTAAAGCAGGTAGGTGTGAATCTTTCTGACTAAAAACCAACACCTTGGTTTTATTTGCATGGCCATATTTCTTCTTACTTTTCTGTCTTGACAATGCAAAAGCTTCCACAAAACTCCAATTTTTATGTATGGGGGATGATTTGTTGGAAATTAATGGAATGATTTGTAGCTGGATGATCCTAGACGTTTTTGGTGCTGTGCCATCTGCCTGATAAGGCAACTGAACCAATGTCAAAGTCCTTTTCTCCCTGGTCCTGTCCCTGACCTGAGCAGCCCCTGTGGTCTTAGAGGGTGTTACGGCGTTTTGGAGAAGGCAAGAGCACCTAAAATCAAGGCACCAAACATTTTTCATTGCTGTGGCAAAACACCCATGTCCAGCTAAGCAGTGCTGATATTTCTGGAAAGCAGTTTTCTCTTGTGATCTGCACCAGGCATGTGCCTGGTCTTTGTGGTGAGTTTCCCTAAAACAACAGAAACAGGAGCACTGGAGAGAAATCCCCTCTGGTGTCATGGAGAGCCTAGTTTTTCTCCAGCAGCAGAGAAAAAGACTTTAGGCACCACGTCTCAGAGAGCCAGTCTGAGTCCATGCTGAAGAGGGAATGGGGTTTGAAGGGTGTTTTTTTATCCTTCTTTTTTTTGTTCCTCAAGCTCCATCCCTTGCCTTCCATGCATAAGAAAAATGACACAAACCAGGACCCAAGACAAGCTGTCTGTAAACATGTTATTGCATTGCTTGGCAGTCTACAAACTGAGCTACTGAAAAGAAGATATGAGTCAAAAAAACCAACCTCTTGAATGAACAAGCAAAATTACTATTTAAAATCATGAAGTTGGCCCATTGATCAGTTTTATTGCTGAGAAAAAGAGGTTAAGAGGCTTCATTTAGATTTGTTTGCTTAATTGATTTTGATTTTGATTTCTCACTTGCATTTTTAATATTATTTTTCTGCCTGGTAAACTCAGTTTGATCATCTTCAGAGAGAATACAGTTGTTTAAAAATTCATTACTGCCATTTTTTACTTGTAGGATTTTTAATAAACTTCAGCTTACAGACCCTGTGCTAGCAGGGGGAAAAATGAATATTTTATAGAAATATGTTGAGAAAATAAATTACCTGTCTCAGAATATAGGCAGATACAGCTTTCACTGATGGCCAGAAATCAAAAAAATACTTAATTTTTTTATGTTCTACAGCATTATCTTTATCATGCCTTGTAAGGTGTCTGTCTCTTCTTCATTTCTCTATTCTTACATTCCCTCCTCTTCTCATTTTTTTATGAAGCAAGTATGACAACCCTAGTCAGTAGAAATATTCAGGCTGAAGCTCTTGGTATTGCATCAGGCACAGCCTACCAATATTTCATGCACCTTCTTTCATTCCTTTGGTCTTCCTTACTGTTGACATCCCCATACCTCAATATTTTAGACCCTGAGGGCTGAATGGGCTGAGGAAATAGGAGAGACAGAGTTTACTGGAAGAGGAGAGAGCTTTATCAGACCAAATAAAAAAAGATTAAAAAATGGACAATTTGGTGGACAGAGAGACTTTAGGTAGTTTTTTTCACATCCCAGATGACAAGATTTTTGTTCCCCAACACCTGATAATCTGTTCCATCTTTAGCAGTTAATTTAGGCAACAGTTGTATTCTTCTATCAAGCCTGGTTTTCTCCACCATCTCAGAAAGTGAGAACCAAGCACCTTTGTTATCCTTCTTTCCTTGTGCTTTTAATTTAATTGAGTTGTCTACAGATGGTTTCCTTTCTGTCTGTCTATGTCTGGAGACTTTGACTACCTTGAGACTCGCTGTTGAGCCTTTCCTTGATGTCAGACTCAAATTTCCATTCACTTCAATGACACAGAACTTACATCTTTTCTCCTTTCCTTCTCCCATCTCTACAGCTTAAAATCTCTCCATTTCAGACCTGGGAGCTGTTTCTTTGGGAATGTCTCATGAAATTTGATGCAGATGTCACATGAGTGTAAGGTTATATTCCTTATGCAATGTAAATAGGTTTTGGCATTTGCAACTCAGGGAAAAGATCCAATTGCATTGAAAGACAGAAATAGAAAGTGAGCCTTAAATTTTAATGCAGGCAATTAAATTCCACTACCAGCATTTTGAGATAAATGGTACAGTGAAACAGGCCCACTCTTTGTGGCTCATTCTACTGAAATGGAATTAGATTCATAATATGAACATATGGAAGCAGTTTCCTTCATGTATATTTAAATTCAGTATTAATATTTAACACTTATATTCAGGGCTATGATTTTTCAGTCAAAATAGGGCAAAGATTGGAGCAAAGTCTTCCACTGCTGCAACTCTAGGAGCAGTTATTCATTTCTGTGTAATTAATGTGGATTTAAAGCTGAAGCCAAAAGGAATACTCCCGGTAGCAGACTGCCTATGCTTCATTTTTAAATTTAGGCTTGAACACCTCGAGGTTCAATTTTTGTTCTAATGCGCCATTCACAAAAACATTTTGTCATTTTAAGAAGAAAAAAAAAAAAACCCTAACCAGGAAAAGAGTGGAATGGAGTAGCAGTCTCTACCACCAGCCAGCAAATTCACACCAGCTGAGCCTCACACCAGACTGCTGGGACAATCCATAATCTCCTAGAGATGGGGTTGTACCTCTTCCCTGATTTTAAATGGCACTGTGAATCCCTGGCTCCCTGTCCAGTTTCCATAAAGATAGTTCTTGAGCAAATCATCGTTTCAAAAGTGTTGATCCATCTCCCATTATCTCCTCCTCCTCCAGGAGGAGGTGGGACTGGGACACTGTAGCCTTGAGGCAGCAGTGGAGCCACCAAGAACTCCCCTTTTCCCCATTCCTCTCCATGTCATTCTGAGCATCTCAGTTTAAAAGGATGGATTAGCGTTCCCCACAGGTGGCTGGCACTGAAACAGAGACTTCTTAGTCATCACAGGTATTTTTCCTGCTCCTGTCACTGCTCAGACACCTGCACATGCTGACTTTGCTGCTGATTTTGATGGCAGCTGTCTGAGTCCACAGGTGACTGTTCGGAACTCATCCTTGAGAGAACAACTCAAAATCCTGTGTTTTGGAGCTGAAATGGATCTGCTGAGAGGGCAGGCATGAACCACGAAAAGATGGAGCCATCTGCCTTTGAGTTTGGGACTGCCTTTGAGTTTGTGCAGTTACTGCGTTGTATATTCACGCATGCTAAAGCCCCAGAGTTTCAGAGCACATGGGTTTTAGGGAAGAAAGCTCTTTGCAAACACTTTCTAAACAAAAAAAGATGTTCAGAAGTCCTTATCTTCACTGCTAGTTACAAGTATAAAAAAGGCTGAAGTAGGCTGAAGAAGTAAACAGGCTGAAAGTAGTTTTGGCAAAAAGTGGGAAGTTAAGAGCCCTTCCTTTTTCTTTCTCTTTATGTCAACAGTACTGTATTCACTGCAGATGTTATGTGCTTTTAGTCTAAGCACACTTTGACTTTCAAGTTTATACTGATCTCCAAGAGATACCAGCCCTCAGTACTCCTGGAAGAAAGCTATCCCACCATTAGCATGACTTGCTTCTAACACATCAGTACTGTTGTGTTAACTTGAATGAGAACATGAGAACAAAAACAATCCATTTATTCCTTATTTTTGTTAATCTACTGGATATTTGGACTTCCAATGTGCTCAAGACACTATGCTCTTTTTTCTTAATAATGAACAATTCCAAAAATAGAGGAAATAAAGCAAGCAGTAAAGAGCCTTTTACCTAAATACCTGTTGGTTGGCTGGGTTTTTTCCAAGCATTTATCCAGCACTGAAAAAAAAATGTTTTTCCAGGGCAATGTAGAATGACTAAATAATACACAGACCACTAGAGATATCTGAGTAGTGAGAACATCAGCACTGGAAACAGAAAGACACTTTACTGATATTATAAAACCGTGTTCTTGATCCCACCATCTCAGCCAACAGGCTGAGAGAGCCAGGGTCATTAAGCCTGGAGAAAAGGGACATTTTATGTGGCCTTCTGGTACTTTGAGGGGTCTTCCTGCCCAAGTAAAAAGCCCCTATTCCTCCTTTTTATAAGTCCTTCGTGGCTGTGAGGGTGCTGAGACCCTGGCACAGGTTGCCCAGAGAAGCTGTGGCTGCCCCAACCCCATCCCTCAAAGTGTCCAAGGCCAGGTTGGACAGGGCTGGGAGCAGCCTGGGAGAGTGGAAGGTGTCCCTGCCCATGGCAGGGGTTGGAATGACATTTTCTTTAAGGTCCCTTCCAACCCAAACTCTTGCATGATCCTGTGATTCTCAGAACTTCTCAAATCTTTATATTCTCTGCACATAGACAGATATATTTTAAATCCCCATCAGATCCCTGCAAGCATAGTTAAATCTCTGTGAGGGACTGTACTCAAAATAATTGGGCTCAACATTCACAAATAAAGCAACATATTTGGAAGTTTTGCCAGATTTCTCACCATTTTTAAAGAAAACAAGAGAGAAAGACCTCCTATGGTAACTATTAATTTCTTTTTTTACAGTGCCTATTAGCTTTCTTTATTTTTCTGTTAATAGGAAAAAAAACCCAACCAATGGAGGTATGTGTGAACACCACAGTTAGCAATTTAACTGGGAAGAAATAACTAAAAACTCCATAATTCGGTGGATTTACAGCACATATCAGAAAATACAGTAATCACTTGGGCAGCTGGCTTAAGGGAAAGAAACATAAGTGTTACAGAATGCAGAACAAAATCCTGTAGCTCTTCTCCACAACAAAGTGTGAAGGTGGAGGCAGAGATGGAATCGGAAGCAGAACACATAAAATAATGTAAGATAAACCTCTCATGTCTATTAGAATGATTTTCTAGAGTGTGATCTCTGATTTAAAGGAAGTTAAGCCCAACATCTGATAGAAGACAGGTATTCCTTCAGAGAATGGGGAGACCTAATCAATATTGACTATTAAGGGGTTTTTTTGGTTGTCCATTAATATTAATACAATAGGCAAAAACATCAGTTCCAGAGCACTTCTCATTAGCCCATTATGCAGCTCTAGTGCTGCTGCTTTCCTGAAACCTAACTCTGGATTAAGATTCTGACTCTCTTGAGGTTTTGGCTATATCAAAAGCAGATTTCCAGTGGCATATAAATAGAGTTCATCACAGTATTGTTGTTTTAAAGTATTTTAGACATATAGTCTTTCATACATACAAGCTAAAAGTCAATGCTGGATTTCACATGACTTTCTTTTACAAATGCTTACAGATGGAGCTCAGACTGAAACATGACTTCAAAATGATTTCTCAGGCAGTTAAAAACTAAGTTTTGTAAATATATATATAGATATATATACACATACACAATTTCATGGCCAAATCTAGGAAAAATTAATGTGAATTACATTCTGGTTTTATTAATAATGAATTTAAAGTCTCTGACAAGGTCTCTGAACTTTTAGTTCTGACAGATGTGTGAAATCACAGTTTAATTACAGACAATTTTAGGATTCAATTTGTAGTCCTTCGAATCCTGAACAGACCCGAGCTCCTTAAGCCCTGTAACAGATAAAAAGTTTGCAGGCCTTAAATGTCTGGCTTTTAATTATCATGTATAAAATAGGTTAAAAATATTTTCTTGTCTTGACTTATCTGTTTGGGGTGTAAGGAGTTCAGGAGCAAGAGCTCTGTGGGGATGGGTTTTAGCAGCACTCAGTGCAGTTGCTCTTTCTGTCACTCCCAAAGCTCCCAAGAGTTGCAGATCCAACACAAATCACTTCATTCCCTTTGACAACTAGCACAAGTCCCTGTATTTATCATTCTGTTCCAGTGACAGTTCCAGAAAGTCTCAATCTTTGTATTTGGGAAAAAAAAAAAATTTCTTGCTTTGTACAAATAAAATTGTTGCCTGGAAACATATTGCTTTCTATTGAAATGCTGTCGAGTAGTAAGGTTAACACCCTGATAGCACCAATCACATTCAAAGTGACAAATATCCACCAGCAAGCCTCCTCCTCCAGACAGATGCTTCCAACTCACTTGCTGTGATGGACAGATAGAGTATGGAGCTGCATTGCTGACTGGGAGTCTTGTGAAAATTTTTAAGCTTCTAGTGCCTCAAGAGATCTTCCAGCACCGAATATATATCTGTTTTTAAAGCCATACTATTGCAGGTTTCTTGTTTCCTAAAACCTTAACAGGACATTCCTGCTGCAAATCGGAAAAAGCAAAAAGAAAAAACAGAACCAAAATGTTCACAAAGACAATGCAAGCTACTGCATTCTTTAGAGACTGATTGTGATGAAATGATCAAGCATTTGCAGAACACAGTGAGGAGACTGAAAGAAGAGAACCTAAAAAGGACAATCAGAGAAATGAAAGGGAAGGAAGTTTTCATGTAATGCTGTTGTGGGCAGAGCAGTCTGACCTCTGGGAATTTTATTTAATTTATTTGCATGTCAAGTAACATAAAACTTTAATTATTGGGTGGAAAAAAGGGGACATTATTATATAACATAAAAAACCCCTTCCCTTCCCCTTCACATGCTCAACTTCAAACATTGCTTCTCCCACCCTCTGTCTCAATATCCCTCACCTTCAATGCCTGTAGTGCTCAGTCCCTCCTTATCCACTCTTTCTTTCTGCTTTTGCTCTCACTGCAACAGCTCTCTGACACCTGAATCGAAGTGCTTAATGCAGCAATTATCAAATAAAACGAAATTTGGACTGAATACTCTCTTCATACACAAATATTTTGGTGAATTCATGTCCTGTGCCAAAATAAAGATGTAAAAAAGCCACCCCAAAACAAAACCAACACGACAACAGTAATAAAAAAAGTCAAACAAAAACCAAACCCCAAATACAAAGAAAAATTCATGCTGGCATTTTAAATCTATCAAAGATTGAGTGTGGAATTTCAGATGAGAACAAGTTTAATTAAAATTATGTGGTAACCTTAATTCTGCTCGAGTAATAATTCAGTGGATAGCTGCTTTTTTAAGAATTCCAACTTTTGTCAGTAAAGTAGGTAAATATTAGGAATTAATTATACTGATGTTACTTAATGTTATAATTGATATTTTAAATATTTAATCTTGTTATTAATATTAGTTTTAAAGGGACTGGCAAATCGATGCACAGTCTTGGAATTTTTTTTTTCAATAATTTAGATTCTAAATTTTCACTTACTGTAAGTGATGGGAATATTATCAAACACTACCTTGTTGTCCACTCCTCATGACAAACCTCATCTGCAGCTGATTACAGGTGCATAAATGGCAAAATTCAAGGGATAGGAAAAAAAACCCTTTTGTTTTTCTCTTTCTTTTTCTGTACTCATTATTCCCCTCTATGGATCAGCCTGTAGCCACCTCAACAGAACACTTGCCATGGATCTTGTCCCAGGTTTGTGTACCATTTCTTTACAAGCTTCTACACTGAAGAACTGCTGTAGTGTCCCTGTGTTGAAGGATGTTTTCTTCATTCAAGGGTTTCCCTTACCTTGAAGGAGATGCAAACCTGGTTTAAAAAAAACCAAACCAAACAGTTTCACAGGTTTATGCTTTTCAAATCTTGAAATGATTAATAGCTTCTACCCTTGCTGCCAGTTGTAATAGACTTCACCAGTGCAACAGACCTCACATTTATGAGCTTCAAATCACAATGTGAGGTCAGATGCACTTGCAGGGAAATTTTCCTAGATCTGTTTTCATTAACTCATGTTAATAGAATAGAAATAGTAGCAGCTACCCAGCCACAGTGGAATCTGGTAAAATTATAGGAACATGAATCAAAGACACAGAATATAAATTTTTGTGGCATATCTGAGTTTCCTGTTATATTCTTTTCCTTTATTTTTCATAAGTTTACATGCTCATGTTAGCAGTTAATTTTGGGACACCATGTTGAAGAGATTAAAAGAGAAAATAAGACATTTACCTTTTTAAGTAAGTATTTTTTCCCCTGCCTTCTCTTAACTATAACTGCAGTATTTTCAAGACAATGGTTTTTTGTTTGTATTTTTTCTTAGTTTGTTTCTGGTTTTTTGTTTTGTTTTGTTTTGTTCTGTTTTCTTTTGTTTCATTTTGTTTTGTTGTCTTTTATTTTCTTTTGTTTTGTTGTGTTATGGAGATATTGCTGGGACAAATTACAGATGCTGCTCTTTTCACTGCCCAGAAACAAGACTTGCCCTATGAGATCACAGAGTTTGCATTTTGTCCCCACTTTGTACAAGGCAGGATTGAATTCTTTGCCTCTTTTACTTGTCTGAAATGTGAAACACTTACCAGACACATTTACCTTTGTCATGCACATTCCCTGCAGAATTGTTTCAAAGAGCTGGAGATTTTAGTGAATAAATCAGTAAAATATTTTTTGCTTTTGCCTTCCATCATATAGATGAGGTTTTCTCATGAAAAGCAGGTGCTCTGAACAAATGCAGGCAACACCTAAGTCCTCCGAATTTAGGACTCTTCTCATTCCTCACTGTTTAGAACTTTTTGGCTTCTTAAAAACTAGAGGGAAGAAAGGCATGACAACAAAAAGACATACTGATAAGATGACTACAGAACTGAGCTTCCTAGATATTTGATTTCAAAATATATTTACAACTAAGGCAGGGACAGGTCCAGCCTCGTGAGGAGCCGCAATGAGGTCCAAGCACTGGTCCCTTGGTGCAGCTGTGGTCACTCCTGACCTCGCATTTCTTTTCCACTTGTTTCAGAATATATTCCGCTCAGACTGGACCCAAGATACAATTTCAAAACTCACAATTTTCTCCTATGGCAAATGTTGAATTTGGTATTCTAGAAAGTTTTCTACTGGAGAAGAGGGACTTGGAGCCCTTCAACAAAACTTGCTTTGCATTCACAGAAGGAACAAGCTATGCACCTATCGATTTTCCTTCTTTATCGAGAAGAAGCTGATGTGACCAGTTTGCTATTTAAGTATTCATTGCTAGCAAATTCTTTAGTCATGAATACAAAACAGTTTTATTTGTAGCTTTCAGCTGCAATCCCTTCAAAATTTCCCCTCCTGTGCAGGAGGGGAAATTTTGTGTCCCAAACCTGTATTTTATCCCTCAGCAAATTTTGTCATCGCTGAAAAAAATTAAAATTCTTGGAGATGGTACTAACCACCTTTAGGTACATTTATCAGACAAACATGGAATTCTTTTTCCCTCTGCTGTAAAACCACTACACTTTTTTGACCATTCTAGAAACATCTAAACAAGGGCCATTCGAAGCTTTTGGTAAGGTGTGTAAACAGTGCAATCTGAAAATAAAGGAAATTGCTTTTGCCTGGTGCTCACAACTGCAAACTCAGTCACCAGTTCCTGGAAGGGCTTTAGCTATGGTGTGGGGGCCAAATGGGAGCACAGAGCCTGAGCAGCACTGCTCCTGTCTTGTCTGTGCAGAGGGGCAAACACCTGACCAGCAGAGGCTGGACACAGTCACTGGGAAATAAAACCAAGTCTCTGCACAGCCCCACAGACAGCCTGCCAAGGCTCCTGTTTAGCTGAGGAAAAATCCTCTTTTGATACTTACTAATGGGCCTTCCCTCGTGGAGAAAAAAAGCAGAGACAGTGACTGGATATATTTCATTTCCGAGTCTATAAAATAATTTGGCTGAGCATCAACATCTATTAGTTACTGTTAGCTGGGTAAAAAGCACTGTTTATCTCTAATGTGAAATAAATAACTGTTTCAGACAAAGTAATGATGTGAAATGCTTTCAGAGAGCCAGAAGGAATAACAGAATGCTAATTCAATCCATTATTTTATGGGGTCACCAACAAAAAGATATAGTCTTGATAGAAGTTCTGTAAAAGATTCATTAGTACTTTAAATAGATTTTTGTCATTTGTCACTGACTTGCTACCTTAACCGCAGCAATAAAAGCTTGCACTATCTTCCATTAAGGGTGTGATTGTTCACATAATCAAGAGCTAAAAACAATATGCAAATGTAGGGACTGAGCAGTAATGAAGGCTTTTAGTTATCACTGTCTTGCACCGAAACAATGGCATAAATAATCCATAATGGATATGTTCTCAAACAACAAGTCTTTGGCAAGAAAATGCTTGTTGCTACGGAAACTGGGGCAAAATCTCTTAGAAATGCACTGAGTCCTTGAGCAATATGGCAAGGAGTAGGGTCTGCAGAAAAGGAGAACAAGAATACTTGGAGGAACATTATTTGACCTCAGTCAAGGCTCTGGACTGCAGTTTTTAGTGGTGTGGTGGAGTACCTTCACGATTAGCATCAGGAAGTCCTGTTTTGGGCAGGACATCTGAATTGTGAGTTCATTCTCCTGTGGTTTTCTTTTTCCTGGTAATAATTCTAGGTAGCATGCATTTGAAAGATGAAGGTGTTTTCTGCAGAATCAGAAAAGATGGATAAAGCCATAGAAAGGAGCTGTATTCTTTTCTCTTTTTTTCTCTTTTTTTCTCTTTTCCCTCTTTTCCCTCTTTTCTCCCTTCCCTTCCCTTCCCTTCCCTTCCCTTCCCTTCCCTTCCCTTCCCTTCCCTTCCCTTCCCTTCCCTTCCCTTCCCTTCCCTTCCCTTCCCTTCCCTTCCCTTCCCTTCCCTTCCCTTCCCTTCCCTTCCCTTCCCTTCCCTTCCCTTCC